>NC_064928.1:245177972-245479521 GCF_023897955.1 Schistocerca gregaria | reverse complement strand
CCTTTTTGCCTGCTTCATTTACTACATTTTTATATTTCCTGCTTTCATCAATTAAATTCAATATATCTTCTGTCACCCAAAGATTTCTACTAGCCCTCATCTTTTTACCCACTTGATCCTATGCTGCCTTCACTATTTCATCCCTCAAAGCTACCCATTCTTCTTCTACTGTATTTCTTTCCTGCATTCGTGTCAATTGTTCCCTTATGCTTTCCCTGAAACTCCGTACAACCTCTGGTTTAGTCAGTTTATCCAGGTCCCATTTCCTTAAATTCCCACCTTTTCATCGCCATAGGTGTTAAATTTCCAAGAATACTGAAACAAGTATAAAAACTTTCCTTCTTTTAATTTCTTCATGTACGGGTCTACAGTCTAAATGTATCGTCTAAATGATGGAACCATTTTACTCACCGTAGGATGTCAGGTTTATTCCTTTAATGCACCGTGCATATACATTACATTACTGGCCAATTTCCTCCTTACACCGTTATCAAATGTCTGCTATGAGGTACCGAAAGTACGGTAAACAGAAGTTTTAGTCGATAACATTATGCTTGCGTATTACCATTGTTGTTCAAATTAATTACATTATATTGGTGATTTGCGGGTCACATTTATAAAACGTTTGTTACGTGTAATGTGGGGACAGGCATGTTCCCACGCATACACATGTCGAATGTCACAGCTATACTAGTGGGAATCATGCATTAATCAATAACGAATGCTTAATTATGCTTATAAGGATTATAAGTATTGTCAAAGGCCAGTATATAAGAAATTTAATACCAATTAAAGACGCGCAGCCAAGACAGTAATCAGATGCCTGCTGCTTCCTCTAGCGTTAACGTTCTCTCTACACAATGGCAGGTCTCAGCACGCTCTTTGGTTGACGTATGTTTTTCGCGGTTTTTGTTGCAGTTACGTGTATGTATGACTACGAAAAAGCCCTCGGTACACTCTTAAAGAAATGTGGAAGAGTCAGTAAGCCAACTGTTAGTTCTACGTGGCATGTTGTGAAAGTCGTTCTTGTCAGCCGACTGGCATGTGCAAGACAATACCTCTAACATTCCACAAATGTGTGTTTGGAAACGTGGCTGGCCCCACATAACCTGCAACAAACATTCTTTTAAAAATGTGACACGCATATCATTAGTATCTTGTAAGTAATCTAAACAACAATTGGAATATGCAAGCGCATTCTTATCCACTAATATGTCTTATTTATTTACTGTACTTTCGGTATTATACTGCAGACACTTGGTAATGACTTAAGATCGAAACTGAACACTAAAATAATTTGTATGCACGGTGCATTAAAGGAATAAAACTGACAGCCTACGGTAACTAAAATGGTTCCAACATTTAGACTTTCATTTATTTCACCCTCCTTAGAGGCGTAATTGCGAGAAGTCCCTTGTCACACAATGCCTACAGCGTAAGATCAGCACCCTGTTCAGCGGTTTGGGCTGGGCGATGGCGGGTGACTCAAGTCAGTCAGTCAGGACGTTTCAGTTCATGTACAGAAGCTGATCCTTAATACTTTTAGGTAACCAGGCTGGAAGCTCCCCTATCCTGGCTTCACAGCGCCGCAGGGGACCGACCGGCCGCCGTGTCCTCTTGAGCCGGTGGCGTCACCTGGAGGGACGGGGACCAGAAATCACTCTCCCAGCCGTTGTCGATTTTGCACCCCGTAGAGCAAGTTGGCGAATTATACTTAAATAAAGTCACTGGATAAATCCCGTAAGACTAACAATTTTGCGGAAACCAGAGAGTTCTACAGGATGGGACAAAACTCACTGTCGTAACCCTTCGAAAATAGTAAGATAACATCGGCTGTTTGATGAAACAGTAACTGGAAAGAACTACCTGGAAAGACAGACAACTTATCCCATTCCGGGACTGTAAATAACCTACGGCGACTTCAACTAACTTTACTTTCAACCGCATTACGCATCTTCTATGCGAAATTACGTTCATGAAGTATCTTCTCGGAAATTAGACGGCGAGAGACAATAGAAATGACGTCCATATCTTCTGACCTTACACCACCGGATTTCTTCTTTTGTGGGTATGTTAAAGTGTATGCTACAAAACCGCCCACAACTGAGGACTTGAAAGAAGTTATTTGTAACGCTTTTGTAGACACTGATTCTAATAAAGAATGCTTCAGTGCCCCAGATCATCTGACGAAATGTATCAACGAAGATGGAAAACAATGCCGGAAAGAATGTTACAAACAATCCCGTAGCTTCAACAAAGTGTTGATTTATTTCGTAATTTCAGTTGCGAACGCGACAAAACTTCCCAATTGCTAAATATATCCGTGAATTGGGTATGCGTCCTAACAATTTCCTCCCACCTCCTTCCCCCACTCAATGGCAACTTCCACCGCCTCCCCTCTGCCCGTCTGCTCTTACCTCCCCTCCCCCCCCCCCTCTGTCTCTGACCTTGAGCCTTGTGTATTGTTATTGCAAATTAAGGAGTTACACATTAATATTCTAATAATAAGATAATTATCCATAAATACAACTTCCCTATTTTCTGTCAAAACAGACAAAATTTGTATAACCGAAAAGAATATATACGGAAGAAGCACTTTGTCCAATGGTTTAAATTTTCTGCTATCGTAGTTAAAAATATTTAGAAAAAGAACAGAAAACCGCACATGTCCACAACAACAGAGCGTGTCATTTCTTTCTCGCAGTCAATTTTTACAAGAAAGTATATTGTTACAGAAAAAAATGTTCCAAGTAAGTTGATTATGAACTCACAAAAATTTTACTAAAGCTGTTTCTGCATTGGATTAATAATAGGATGTGTTAATTTTGAATGTTATTAATGGTATACGCAGTAAATCGATTGAACATACGTCCGTTCAAGCTGTCATTACAGTATTACGTAAAACTTTCAAGTAAATTGAAGAAGATCTTTTCGAGACTTTTGCAAATAACTAGTACAGGTTACTCTACGTTTGGTAGTCACTTTTAGTGCACACTGTAGATTAAATACACTTTAACTTGGTTTAATAGCACTCTCACATGCGTGAATGGCAGCTTCACACAAATTATGAATTCAAAAGAAAAAAAAGCAACAAAATCATAACACATATACATGTAGAGTGAGCATACCATGAAATACAGAAGCATGTGCAGACGAAGATCACTAGCTGCACATTCTTTCAAGAAAATCAACAGCAAACATTCAAAGTCCGAAAGTTCAGGCTGTCAGTCGCCACGTAAACTGAGGTGCGTTATCCTGAATTATCACTGACAAAAACATATAACAAGTCCACAAAAAAATAAAAAAGTTCGTAAAGTCGATCATCGAAAACACAGTGAAGTAATGAGACCTATGTATATGATTGCTAAGTATAGAGCTATTCTATCAGCATATTCTGGAAGGAACGTAATTGGTATGCCCTCTGGGCCGGAGTGATAAAGTGATTTAAGCTGCTTCGCTACACCGAGGTTATCTACTTCCACATTACTCATGTTGGCAGCTGTTCTTGATTCGAAATCTGGCATACTCTGGAGAGCCAAAGAGACTGGTACACCTCCCTAATATCGCGTAGGGCTTCCGCGAACACGCAGAAGTGACGCAACACCACGTGCCATGTTCTCGACTACGGTCTGAAGTAGCAATGAAGGTAACTGACACCATGGATCCTGCAGAGCTGTCCACAAACCCGTAAGAGTACGAGGGGGAGCAGATCTCTTCTGAACAGCACGTTGCAAGACACCACAGATATGCTCAATAAAGTTCATGTCTGGAGAGTTTGGTGGCCAGCGGAAGCGTTTAACCTCATAAGACTGTTCCTGGAGCCACTCTGTAGCAATTCTGGGCGTGCGGGGTGTCGTGTTGTCCTGCTGGAATTGGCCAAGTCCGTCGGAATGCACAGTGGATGCAGGTGATGGATGCTTGCGTACGAGTCACATGTCGGAGTCGTATGTAGACTTATCAGGGGCGCCATATCACTCGAACTACACACCCCGCACCATTTCAGAGCCTCCACCAACTTTTACAGTCCCCTGGTGACACGCAGGGTCTTCTGATTCATGAGGTTGTCCCCATATCCATACACGTTCATCCACTCGATACAATTTGAAACGAGACTCGTCCCACCAGGCAAGGTTTTACCAGTCATCAACAGTCCAATGTCCCAGGCGAAGGGTAAAGCTTTGTGTCGTTCAGTAATTAAGGGTACACGAATGGACGTTCAGCTCCAACAGCCCATATCGATGATGTTTCGTTGAATGGTTGGCACAGCACTGAAATCTGTAGCTATTTCCGGAAGGATTGCACTTTTGTCGCTTTGAACGATTCTCATCAGTTGTCGTTAGTCCTGTTCTTGCAGGATCATTTTCCCGCCGAAGCGATGTCGGAGATTTGATGTTTTAACGGTTCCTGATATTCACGGTAAACTCGTGAAATGGTCGTACGGAAAATTCCTTACTTCATCTCTAACTCGGAGATGCTGTGCCCCACCGCCCCGACTACAACACCACGTTGAAACTTACTTAAATCTTTGTAACCTCCCATTACAGCAGCAGTAAGCGATCTCAGAACTGTCAGTCTCTGTATTTGAATATGCATGCGTATACCACTTTCTCTGGCGCTTCAGTGTATTTACTTCGTCTTCTTTCGTGAAGGAATTTCGGAAAACTACGCTAGCAACTCCGCCGTCGTGAGTTTCCAACTCGTCACCTTCAGACGAATCGCTGGAACGTTGCTTAGGGCGACGTTGGTACTTTTTTGATACCCAGAGAAGACTTCATCGGTGAAATTCGCCGAAAAAGTTAGGAGGAAACGGAGGAAGACCGGAACACGAGGAACTGAAATTGGGACACGGTCTCCTGGAGGCCCTAACGCAGAAAGGAAGGAGGAGTATCAAGGCATTCGGTGGTGGCGTGGGCCACGCACGTATAGACGTGTTCCAGCTACGGGTGTCTACCGCTGGCGCTTAGTGAGACGTTTAGCTGTGAGACGGCGGACGCCTTATCGAGATGTGAGAGAGACCCTCCAGAGGTGGAGCCGCGCTTTTTGCAGTTGAGCGGCGCTGCAGAGAAGCACAAGGGCCCTCGTGTGGCCGCGGCGGGCAAAAACCGCCCGCCGGAAGCGCTTGCCTGGCACGTCAGCCGGGACCCGCTTCCCCGTAGAAGACGGCGCCGCTTCTCGGGGGCAACAACTGAGCTACGCTGCGAAAGCGTGGCAGCCAATTCCGTACACAGTCCAAGGTGTACAGTGCACGAACGTCGCTACCGGCGCCGTCAGCGCGGCGCATTGCTAGCCGAAGAGGCACGGGTTCGAATCTCGGCCGTGTCGGAGATTTTCTCCACTCGGGACAGGATATTTAATCGTGTGCACATCTGCAACTGGAGAACATATTTACAAAACAAAAATCCGCTTTAGCTGCAAGTAAGTTTCTTAATTTAATCCACGACCAGTTTCGAAGCTTAAAGCTTCATCTTCAGGTGGTACCAAATAATTATGAAAACATGAAAGTGTGGCGGTCGGGCCAGGTGGCCGCTCGGTTGTCGGCCATACGCCCCCGAGCGCCGTTGTGACTCCGCCCTCCCCCTCACCATCACTGACCAGCCCGACAGCCACACATTCACGTTCTCGTAATTATTTGGTGGCACCTGAAGATGAAGCTTTAAGCTTCGAAACTGGTCGTGGATTACCCCTCCAGTCGCGGATGTTCCGACTGCCGTCGGCGCCGGTTTTGGCCGTCCTCAACGGTTGTGGTTGTCATTTGAGGTGTGTCAGGCCCGATCTGAGATGTTAGGTACTCTATCTCATGACTGTTACTACTGTTTCCACTTCTGTTGCGTGCTGGGCGCTCCCTAATCGGTCCGCGCCACGTCGTGTGTTCCATCTGAGGTCCGCGCCCGCCAGACGCCAGACTCGGCGCGGACCGATTAGGGAACGCCCAGCTCCTCTCAGGCATAAATACTGGGCTCGATCGACCACCTACCCATCCTCTTTTCCACATCCGCCAACCTCCCCCATCTACCCCATCCCCACAGAAGGACAATAAGCCTGTACAGTAGAGCAGACTGGGAAAAATATCAGGACACTATCAACCAGGAGCTATCCATTCCTATAACAATCACTGACGAAGAAGACTTACATCTGATCACCAACAAACTCGAAACGGCTATCACGAAAGCGGTCCAGGAAGCAATCCCCACCAAATTAGTAGAAAACTGGAAACCCACCATCCCAGAAGCAGCACTAGAACTAATAAGACAGAAGAAACGACTACAGCGACAGATGAGACGAGACGACAATCCAGACCTAAAAAGACAATGGAACAGAATAAACGCCCAAATCAAAAGACTAATATCTCAACACAGACAACGACAATGGGACGACACATGCAGCAGACTGGACTACAGGAACGGGGGCAAGTTCTGGAGTAGCTTCAAAACACTCACAGGGCAACGCCAGACACACACCAACACACTGACAGTAAACAATGAACCTTCAACAGACCCCCTCGAGCAAGCAACAGCCTTTAAAGAAACACTGCAAGACGTATACTCATTCCCGAACGACAACAGATTTGATGACATATTCAGACGACAAGTAGACATGGAACTAGGAACCATGATAAACGCCCCAACAACTGAAACCGAAGAACAGCAGGCCCTCACCAAAGACATCACAGACATCTCCTCAGGACGCACATCCGCCCCCGGACAGAATGAAATTAGACGAATTCACCTACAAAAAGCCCCCCTCCACGTCATAGTCCCCTTCCTACCCCTTATCTGTAATTACTGCCTGCACAATGAGACAATACCTACTAACTGGAAGACCAGCAAGACTATCATGATACCTAAACCCGACAAACCCAGGACAGACCCAAAATCATACAGACCAATATCCCTACTGGACGTGATAGGGAAAACATACGAACGAATAATAACAGACCGCATAAGGACTTACGTCGAGACAAAAAACCTACTCCCCCTCACACAAGCAGGATTCAGACAAAACCACTCGACTAATGACCCTCTCCTTAAACTGAGAGACAGCATCACGAAAGGGTTCAACCAGGGACACTGTACACTCGCAGTGTTCCTGGACATAGAACGGGCCTTCGACAAACTATGGCACCAGGGCCAGCTGTTCAAACTAATCAGCATCGGCATCCCAACCAAAGTAGTCAGGATAATCCAAACATACATCACCAACCGGACCTGCAGGGAGCACGTCGCCAATCAGGTTTCAGAAGCCTTTACCCCACAAACTGGCGTCCCCCAAGGTGGCATCTTGTCCCCACTACTGTACACACTATACACTGCTGACATACCTACTGTAACGACTCCACACGAAGAAATGGGACTATATGCAGACGACACGGCTTACTGGTGTTCAGAACTACGCACAACGACACTGCAATGAAAAACGACCACATACCTCCACCGCCTAGAAACCTGGATGGCAAAATGGAGGATACGACCAAACCCAACCAAGACATAGACAGTCCTCTTCAGACACAGACACTTAACAAAAAAGAAACAGAACGAACAGGACATCCGGCTAACCCTCTGGAATAGCCCCCTACAACTAAACGAGACAGCTAGATACCTCGGAGTACACCTAGACAAACATCTCAACTGGAAAACCCACCTGACGTACCTCCTTAACAAAACCCGACTCAGACAAAACCTAATACGACAAGTGCAAGGACGCTTCCACGGCTGCAATACTCAAACAGGAATACACACCTACAAAACTTTCATCCGACCAGTGCTAGAGTATGCTGCAGCCCCCCTGGGAGGCATACATGCACCGACTGCAAAAAGACTGTTCAGCACAGAACGCAGACTGATACGAAGTATCGCAAGGCTACCGTTTCTAACACCAAGCAATGAAATATATGAGGCAGCCAGAATAGAGCCACTACAAACAAGGTTGGCCAAAAGGAGAGCCAGATACGGAAACCACATCCTAAACAAAAGACCGGACATGGAGGACCTAATCACAGTCAACCACAGAACCAAAAGGAAACCCAAATTCAAGTACACAACACAACGAAGACATACCCCGATCTCGCCCCAATCCTGTCACCACTAACGACAAACACCACCATCCCCCCACACCTAGACGAAAGGACCCAAGAATAAAACACTAACACCACCAAGTGCACAAGAACATGGCCCACAGAGAACCACCAAAATACACCAAAAACAACTCCCACTCCCCCGCCAACCCAACTCCCTCCACTCCCCCTCCCTCACTCTGTACACCAAATAAGAAATCTAAGACAAATGCATATGTATAGTAGAATAAGAACTTACACATACTACAAGATATCTGCAATTGTTAAATATTAACGACAAGAATAAATGCATTGTAAAACAAACCTGAAATTAATAAAATTAATTTAAAAAAAGAACGTAACTGTAATGTAATATTAACAGAAATTATTTAAAACATCATTGTAATTGTTAAAATATCACAAAAACTGCTAAAATATCATTGTAAATGTTGAAATCCCACTGTAAATGTTAAAATATCTAAAAACCTTTGTAATTGTTTAAAATATCTAAAGATCTTTGTAATTGATAATGACCAAAACGAAACTTGCACTATGTAGCAAGACAAATGTAAAAAAAAGTTTAAAAATAAATTGTATAAACCCATGGCTGAAAAGGACAAATAGCAAGCCCTAAACAGCCCTCTCTGTCCCCTCAGGGCAGAGAATGTAAAGTGAAAAAAAAAAGACCCAAGGACCAGTCTCAGATAGCACCTGAAGAAGACAGCGAGGTACGCTGTTGAAATATCGTGCGAGAACGATGCGAACATCTGGCTGGATTCCCGAATATCCACGAAATAAACTTGCTGTTAAGTGGTTGTTCCTAATTTCATCACGTTGTAGACACAGTTGCAGACTAGTGTACTAACATACAAATCATCTAAAAATTTCCACGTAAGTATGAAAAGTAATACAGTAGTGGAAATCAGTATACTGCAAGGTTCCTACCAAAGTAATACTGCAATGTCCGTAGCGTACTGAATCGAATTTATTATGAAAGTAATAGATACATATAAGACATAAAAAATCATGACGGAATTTCTTTCACAACACGAGTAGCAAAATAAGGTGTTTCCATTTTCTGGGTGGAAACTGGTATAAAGGCTCCGACTGTCCGCTTCGGTTATTGCATTTTTAGTACTCTGTCCCACCTGCATTGTTCCTAATTACCTCAAAAATACTCTTCGGAATCGATTTTGTTACGGTTTGTAGTTCTTGCAGTGAAATTGTTACCCACTGTTCTCGTATGCCCTTTCCAGATCAGGTCTGGCCTCAAATCGCCTTCCATTGCAATGAACACGCCTTTCAAGTACTGTTTTTCCACGGGGTTCATATCCCGGCGACATGCAGACCAGGGCAAAACGTCGATACTTTTATCTATAAACCACTTTTGGTTGTAGCAGAAACACACACACACACACACACACACACACACACACACACTAGCTGCCTTCCTTTATACTGGGTTCCACCAGACAACATTTGAATCGATGTTGTCTTGTTACACACACATCAAAAACAGTTTTACATCACCCCGATTCCGAGAGTTCCGGAACCTGTACAGAAAATTAGAACAGAGATCAACATAAACATCATTTCCGCCCTTTTAATTGGTCATGAAAACCACACATTGCATGTTGTACCACCGTACAGTGAGACCTTAAGAGGTGGTGGTTCAGATTGCTGTACACACTGGCACCTCTGATACCCAGTAGCATGTCCTTTGGCATTGATGCATGGCTGTATTCGACGTGGCATACTATCCATAAGTTCATCAAGGCACAGTTGGTCCAGATTGTGCGACTCCTCAACGGCGATTCGCCGTAGATCCCTCGGAGTGGTTGGTGGGTCACGTCGTCCGTAAACAGATCTTTTCAATCTATCCCTGGCATGTTCGATAGCGTTTATGTCTGGAGAACACGCTTGCCACTCTAGTCGTGTGTTGTCGTTATACTGAAGGAAGTCATTCACAAGATGTTCATGATGAGGGCGCGAATTGTCCTCCATGAAGACGAATGCCTCGCCAATATGCTGTCTATATGATTGCCCTATCGGTTGGAGAATGGCATTCACGTATCGTACAGCCGTAATGGCACCTTCCATGACCACCAGCGGCGTACGTCGGCCCCACACAATGCCACCCCAAAACAGCAGGCAACCTCGACCTTGCTGCACTCGCTGGACAGTGTGTCTAAGGAGTTCAGCCTGACCAGGTTGCCTCCAAACGAATCTCCGACGGTTGTCTGGGTGAACAGATATGAAACACTCATCGGTGAAGAGAACGTGGTGCCAGTTCCGAATGGTCCATTCGGCATGTTGTTGGGCCCATGGCTCTGAGCACTATGGGCCTTAACATCTGAGGTGATGAGTCCTCTAGAACTTAGAACTACTGAAACCTAACTAACCTAAGCACATCACACACATCCATGCACGAGGCAGAATTCGAGCCTGCGACCTCACGTTTCCAGACTGTAGAGCCTAGAACCGTTCGGCCACTCCGGCCGTGCTGGGCCCATCTGTACCGCGCTGCATGGTATCGTGGTTGCAAAGATGGATCTCGCCATGGACGTCGGGAGTGAAGTTGTGCATCATGGAGCCTGTAGCTGCACGAAAAGCGTTATTCAAGATGGAGCCGTTGCTGTCAGGGTTCCTCCGAGCCATAATCCGTAGGTAGCGGTCTTCCACTGCAGTAGTAGGCCTTGGGTGGCCTGAGCGAGGCATGTCATCGACAGTTCCTGTCTCTCTTCATCTCTTCCATGTTCGAACAACATCGCTTTGGTTCACTGATAGACGCCTGGACACTTCCCTTGTTCAGATCCCTTTCTGGCACACAGTAAAAATGCGGACGCGATCGGACCGCGGTATTGACCGTCTAGGCATGGTTGAACTACAGACAAGACGAGCCGTGTGCCTTCTTCCTGGTGGAATGACTGGAACTGATTGGCAGTCGGATCCTCTCCGTCTAACAGGTGCTGCTCATGCATGTTTGTTTACATCTTTGGGTGGGTTTAGTGACTTCTCTGAACAGTCGAAGGGACCTTGTCTTTAATACAATACCCACAGTCAACGTCTGTCTTCAGGAGTTTTTAGGAACCGGGGTGATGCAAACTTTTTTTGACATCATACCATTTGACTGCATTTGTGAGCATACTGTATCTCTTACTACCGCATGTGCACTGTGTACAGCTATTCCAGCCGAGAATGTTAATTGTTCTACAAATATCCATGCCTTCATAATGATTTCCACTACTATTAGTTCAGTTCTCGACTTTATTCGTGCAATTAAACGCTATTCACAAGTTTCCTTCGCGTAAACTGCATTGTGTAGACAGTACAATTACAGGGTGACGGTTATTGAAGTATATGAAAAAAAACGTAAATTAGCTTACACACTTTATTCAACATGTAAACATCACTAAAGATATTCGGATTTAAGCTATGACATGTTCGACATGCCTGTCAATATGTAAATGTCACTGCAGATTATCGGATTTAGGTTATGACATGTTCGATATGCCTGCCATCACTGACGATGATGTGGAGCACACAAATAGCGAGATTCTGCATGACCCGCTAAAGTGTCGGACCATTGATGCTGTCGATGATCTCCTGAATGGCTGTTTTCAACTCAACAATGGTTTTGAGGTTACTGCTGTACACCTAGTCTTTAACGTAGTCCCGCAAAAAGGAGCCGCATGTGTTCAGATATGTGGAATATGGCGGCCAGTCGATGCCCATGGCAGTGGCCTCTGGGTGCCCCAGAGCCAGAATGCGGTCCCCAGAGCGCTCCTCCAAGACATCAAACACTCTCCTGCTTCGATTGGGTCGAGTTCCGTCTTGCATGAACCACATCTTGTGGAAATCAGGGTCACTTTCGATAACGGGGACGAAATCATCTTCCAAAACCTTGACTTAGCGTTCGGTAGTCACCGCGCCATCGAGCAATATCGCATCGATTATTCCGTGACCAGACACCCGTAGAGGGTGAAGAGAGTTCTCGATCTCGAAATACGGATACTCAGTCACCCTAGTGCGCCACTTTTGCTTACTGACGAGACCATCCAAATGAAGGTGGGCTTCGTCGCTGAACCAAACCACACTAATTCTCATCATGTCCCACGCCCAACCTTGCAGTTTGAACGTCCTAACGCAAACCGTTCAGAAGTCATGACTATTTTGTTCCACCTGCAGGTCATAATGCCCTGACATCAATTACCCAGGAATAGTAAGAAGAAATTGTAAAAAAACGCATTTTAAGATTAAAAACATTTCCGAACACTTTTAAGTACAAATCATTTGATGCATTTGATCGAAATCGCCTGTCGGGACGGAACGGATATTTCGAAATGGACGAGGCAAAAAAATAGCAAGCGTACAAGAAACCGTGAATCACAAATACCCTTAACACAGGGCGTTTTTCAGTTAGTTATACTAAAGTATTCATTGGTTGTGAGAAAGGTAAAATACTTACACTCACAAAACCAGCGATGCCATAGCACTATAGACAGAGGTACCCCTTACAAGCTTTGTGACCAGATGTTACTGACAAGCCATCCCGAGCGCTGTATGCGGCAACGATTTGCTCGATTCCCTTTTCAAGGCCGACCCCAACTCCCCTACCATGGTGTCGCCTAAAACCAATACAACTATCGAAGTTCGAGGTACGGCCCGGAGGATTTGCGGTGACGTCACACCGACAATTCTTGATATGATTGCCGTGCGCTGCTATTCACAACGCTCCGATCGTGCGTGGGAACACTGTATGCGTCACCTATCTTTCCGTAAAGTGATGGGACAGAGTTGGGCGTTTTACTTGCTGAAGTGAAGTACCCATCTTGTCTAGTCGCTATGAGCAGTCAGGCTTTTTCGGTACTTTTGTCGCTTTTTAGATTTAATCGAGGTGTCCGCGAAGTGCATCAGAACTGCCAAAGGGAGCTACAGTGCGGCAGTGAAATGCGACACGAAACGCTCGGAGAGACTGAGCGACGTGCGTCGGGAAG
This sequence comes from Schistocerca gregaria, assembly GCF_023897955.1. NCBI lineage: Eukaryota > Metazoa > Arthropoda > Insecta > Orthoptera > Acrididae > Schistocerca > Schistocerca gregaria. Next base: position 245,466,474 of record NC_064928.1, on the reverse strand, counting down.
ACCCTTCGTTAGAGGCCAATTTAAATTCATCACCTCCGCCCGGAAAGCTGTTACCGTGCATGAGGTCCGAGTCGATACGGAACAGTGGGGTGGATGGAACGTCCTAAGGGAAGCTACGTCCAGCTGGTCGAACGAAATCTTTAATACGAGGGGCAACTCAATATGTCCGAGGTACCGACATCCATATTTATGACGCAATGGCCCACGTATCAACACCGAGTGCACGTTGATTGTTATCACCGTAGCAGATACTGCCGCGTTGCTGAAAGCGCTTCACGTAAAGCAGTTAATAGGCTGGACCGGTATTCTTGAGCCATTGGTTATTATGTGGCTCGCCTCATTCGCTTGAGGTATACGTCACTTTGTTTGACTGGCCCTGTTCCGTAGCTGAGTGTTGGCGCGGATTACTGCGACGCGGTGGGGGTTTAGAATAGAGTCTCGTTACTGCCAAGGGCTTTTTCCTCGGTGGGAGTACTGGCACAGGTTGTATTCATTCTGAGGATACCAACTGAAGAGCTGCTTCACCGAGCAGCAGTGGCTGCAGCTGACGAAAACCTGAAAGCTGCCGAGAGAGTGCTGTGCTGAAACCCACCCGTTCACAGCGCATCCTAATGACGCCACTGGCAGTGGGTGACACGGCGGTCGGTCGGTCGGTCCCGATTGGCTCCTCTGTGGCCAGAAAGGCGGCACTGTTGTATACTTGTTTAGCTGAATCAGTGTCTGATGCCTGTCGTGACAACAGACAATTTGCCCAACCCGCATCTGAAAGTAGGAGAGATAGTTTTTATTTTCATCCGCCAGAAATTATTTTACAGAGTTATTAAAAAAAACCAAAGAATCAGACTTCAGAATTTATATTTCACAAAAGACAAAAGAAAGAAACACAACTCGAACACTCTTAGAGAAAAGATGAAATTTTGTCCGCGTAGTTGAAAGAGGCAGTGGTGCTGTCGTTTCCGTGTAGGAGAGTAGAAACCTGATAGGAACAGTCTCTCCCAGTGTGGCCATTAATAAAATTAATTCAACGTGTATTTCGCCAACAAATCCACAAGGAATCGCGTCGTAATCAGTAAACGTATCAGTTGCATCGACAATTCGTAGATAGCGGCTGCATCTGTAAACTATAAAGCACAGGTGGCCCCCGCACATCGGTCGAAAGTGTGGAAGGTACCTGTGCAGTTTCTGGAAGAAGCCCTAGGACACTCATAATACAAGCAGAGAGATAAAATTCGAATCCCTCAAAGAATGGTGTTACGAGTCGAGAAAAGTCTTCATCAGAGGCGAGTGTAACACCATTCCACCACATTGGATAGGAAAAGGAGGGGTTCGCCAAGTCACCCTTGTGAGCTTTATCTGTAGGGATACACTATATAAAAGCCAGTCTTTTCGTTCACTTTTATCTACTGTTTTTCGAGATCTCCGACATCCGGCTGTTGGAGCTATGAATTCGATTGGCGAGTGCCCAGAAATCAGCCGCCGCTTTGATATCTGTCGTGTAAGACGTGGTGCTCACACTGAGTGTAAAACCTCCTGAACTTTGAAAGCGGAAACTTTCTATGTACAGGAACGTTGGAATTGTACACCTACCTACCCTTTGTATTTTGGAGAAATGTGTTTTCGAAATGTCCTCCTTCCCGTTGAATAACTCTGAATCTACAGGTGACGGAGTGCTCAGAGTGACGGGTAGGGTTGTTCCATTTGAAAATGTGCCGTGCGTGATGCCTGTATGTTGCGACTGTGTACGGCTCAGTGTATCAGCAGTGAATATGGAAACAAGACGCGTCGGTCGTTTTGGAATTTATTCAACAATTCGGGTTTCCGTGATCATCAGTGTCTGCGCTGGATCTTAAGTACCGCAAAGACAGTGTTCCCAGACACATAAACCGCCGCACAATACAACCACAAGTGTTTGACGAACGTAACTCACGTAGCGAGAGTAAAACCGAATGAAACACTGATGACGGAAAACGAATGCTTTTGCGAGTATGATGTTTGCAACTTCTCTTAATCATTTACAATACCCACAAGTACGTCTTCTTTTGGGAGGTTGCGAAGGGAAATCAAGCCGTAAGTTTAGAAACGCAGAACATGTTGAACCCCGTACAACTCACTACATTTCCAGATCATGTATTACAGATCTGACAGCGTCAATATGCCTACCTCTTATGTAGCGTCCCAAATATTTAGTCGATCTGGTTTCGCAGTAGAGACATTAGAATTACCTTTACGCCACGCTTGTTTACTTCTTAGATGTACACAACAGTTTCCGGACACCTATTAGTGGACAGCAATACGGGGTGCGTCCATCCTTCACCTTAATGACTTTTTAAACCCTGCTGGGAATACTTTCACCGGCGCATCTGAATGTCTGTAGAAGAATGACGGCCCACTCTTCCTCAAGAGCCGGAGCCAGGCAGTGTACGATAGTGGCATCGGGAGAAAACAGAGCAGCCGCCAGCACCAGCCCTAGTGGGCCAAAAAATTCAGAAGATGGCTCTAACGTAAGCCGAAACCGGTATATAATGTTATTTTGCTCTCGACTGTTGATTTTAACTAAATACAACACCAGGTCACTGTACTCGATGGACAATGTTGTCTAAATTTACGAGTATTAAGCCAGAAAAGGCAGTAATTTTCGACGCTAGGGTTTGGACGAGGTCGCCGTTCTAACTCATCCCAAACTTGTTCCATTCGGGACTCGGGGCAGGCCAGTGCATTTCAGAAATTTTAGTGTCCACAAGCCACTGGCTCACGTACGGTGCTTTAGGACAGGGAGCGCTGTCATACTGAAACTACCACCGTCTCCGAACTGTTTGACTGGTCCACAGCGCCGTAAAATGTGTTCATTCCATTCACTATTTAGCGTTTTCTTAAGCGAAAAAAGAAGACCACATCCTAACCACCGAAAACATCCCCGTACTCCAAGACTATCTTCTCCGGACGTCACTGTTGGCAGATAACGGTCTCCAGCCATTCGCCAAACCCAGACCATTCCATTAGATTGCAACAGCTTATCGCGTGATTCGTCACTCCAAATCACTGGTTTCCGGTTACGCGGTGTCCAGTGGTGTCTCTGCGCACACCACCTCTGACGTTCCTCAGCACTGATCACAGAAATGCGTGGCTCATGAGGAGCTCCTCGACCATTGTACCCCATTCTCTATAACTTCCTACGGAAAGTCGTTCTGGTGCTGCTGATTTCATGCAGTTTTTTTTTACAGCCGCCCTGTCCTCTGTACGTGCTGTCTGACTGGTCTCAGTTTAACCTTGGTTATCCTTTCGCGTCTCCACTTCACAATCATACCACCAGTCAGTGGCGTAACTGGTTTCGGGCTACCGTGCCCATCTTCAGAAGACTAATATTTTCAACTACATACAATCGTACCAAAAAGTATTGGCATAGTTACATTTTAGTGATTGTAGGTTAAACGAAACGTATATTTCAGAACAGAACCCAGACACGTGCCACCTTACATTACATTGGTTACAAATATGTCCAAATCACCTGTCCGTAAAGTAACATACAGTGTCATGAAAACAAACATAGCTCTTCGGCATCCAAAAAAGTATTGGCACACGCGTATTAATCGGACAGTGTGTTCGTTTTCTTCATTCGTGTTCATCTTCTAATAGCTAGTGTGCATCTCTTTAGCATCTACATAACAGCAAATAAACGTCTAGGAATGCTTTGTATTAAATTCCGGGTGTTATCAGAGGTAATTTTCGACCATTTCTCGAGGAGCACTTTCTCCAGGTCGTTTTTACCGGAAGGGCGGCTTTTTCTGACTGGTGTGTCAAGATGAGCCCTCAGGTTCTCAATGGGGTTCAAATCAGGGCTCTGAGGTGGTGTCAGAACCCTTCTGGGGGCATTGTGCAGAAACCACTCCCGGGTTTTCATGGCGGCACGTTTTGGGTCGTTGTCTTGCTGGAAATGAAACACCCCAGTAAGGCCCAATGTCTGTGCACTACCTCGCAACACGTCCGTGTGACTCACATGACCCACTGTACCGTGGATGACAGCCACATTCCCAACGCCGGACGCCGCCGTACAGCCCCACACCGTCATAACCCCCCCCCCCCCCCCCCCCACCGTGTTTGAGTGTGGGATGCGTGCGTTTGATATCGAGGCGCGTATTCGGCTTGCGCCAAACTTACTTTCTTGCATCAAATTCGAACACACTGAACTTCGATTCGTCGCTAAATATCGCAGTGTTCCAAAACTCCATCGGCTTGCTAATGTAGTCCTTGGCAAACTGCAGGCGTTTCTGACGGTTAATTTCCGATACGTGTGGCTTTTTCCTGGGAGAACGTCCATGCATGTCAGCCTCATTCAACACATTTCGTATAGTTTGAACACTAACCGTCTTGTCGGAACAACCTCAGCAATAGTTGCTGCACTTGCAGCAGGTTCCTTCCGAGCAAGTGCGATGACACGGCGACGCTCTCGGGTTGTAAGCACTTTTGGGCGTCCAGGATGACATATATTCACTGTTGTTCCAGTATCTTTGTATTTATGAATGATGGCTCGTACCGTGGTGTAGCTAACAGACACCTCTGCTCCGATTTGTCGATAGCTTCTCCCCTGTGAACGGAGGAATACCGCTGAATGTTCCTTCTTCTTCGGCCCCATGCTGACCACTATCGCGCAATACAGCAACATACTAGTGACTGACTGGCCGGACGCAGTGGTCTCGCGGTTCTAGGCGCTTCAGTCTGGAACCGCGCGACTGCTACGGTCGCAGGTTCGAATCCTGCCTCGGGCATGGATGTGTGTGATGTCCTTAGGTTAGGTTAGGTTTAACTAGTTCTAAGTTCTAGGGGATTGATGACCTAAGATGTTAAGTTCCATAGTGCTCAGAGCCATGTTTTTGAACTAGTGACTGGGCCGTAAACAACACGCAGTAACTATTGAGTCAGCAGAAGGCGTTCCGGTACCTCAAAACCCAGCAATGTACCGAGAAGCCACGCTCTGAGCCAATACTTTTTGTATGCAGTGGAGGTACATGTTTGCCCTTAACACTGCATTTCTTTGTTAATGGTAGGAACTGTGAGCAGAATTGTAGTGTCTAGTATGTGAGGTAGCACGTACATGAGCTGTGTAGCGGAAGGTGCGGCGTTTGTAACCAGCAAAGATAAACACGCACGTGTGCCAATACTTTTTGGTGCGATTGTAGTTGTTTTGATCAAAAACATGTCTTCTGCTCCTGCACTCCACAAGAATATTTGAATATTTGGTTATGGCATTGAAATAAAATAGCTTGTGGCTGGTTGCGTCATTCCCCAACTACCTGTAGAATAGTTCAGATGCCCCTAGTGGAGAGCTGACACGCACTGACTAGTCCGTATTCCAAGTCACTGACTCCTCCTGACCCATCCGTTCCGCTGTCACTGCTTCTCTGTTCGCACCCCAATACTGCCCGCCTCCTTTTGTACTGGTCGACACGATTCTCGTAACACCTAGTGGTCAATTCTTCATTACAAAGTGGGCTATTTGGATCAGATGGCGTATTTAGTATATCCACATGTCTACCTGTCACGATCCTAGAAATATGTCTCTGAATTCGTTGGAGATGTCCTGTCACGCCAACTTGATGACAACTCCAATCACGGGAACAGTACTCTACAACTGGTCAGGCCAACATCTAGTACGAGATCTCCATTACAGATTCACATCACTTTTACGGAATCCTTCCAACACATCAAAATCTGCCACTCTTCTTCTGTAACATAAATACACTGAAGCGTCAAAGAAACTGGTATAGCCTTGCATATTCAAATACAGATATAGGTAAAGAGGCAGGATACGGTGCTGCGGTCGGCATCGTCTATATAGGACAAGTGTCTGTCGCAGTTGCTAGATCGGTTACTGCTGCTACAATTGCAGGTTATCGAGGTTTAAGTCAGTCTGAACGTGGTGTTATAGTCGGCGCACGAGTGATCGGACACAGCATCTTCGAAGTAGCAATGAAGTGGGGATTTTCCCGTCCGACCATTACACGAGTGTACCGTGAATATCATCGCTGTGGTCGGAAAAAGATCCTGCAAGAACGGAACCAACGACGACTGAAGAGAATCGGTCAACGTAACCGAAATGCAGCCCTTCCGGAAATTGCTGCAGATTTCAATCCTGAGCCATCAACCAGTGTCAGCGTGCGAAGCATTCAACGAAAAATCATCGATGACTGCACGACACAAAGCTTTACGCCTCGCCTGGGCCCGTCAACACCGACATTGGACTGTTGATGACTGGAAACATGTTGCGTGGTCGGGCGAGCCTCGTTTCAAATTCCATAGAGCGGATGGACTTGTCCGGGTATGGAGACAACCTCATGAATCCATGGACGCTGCGTGTCAGCAGCGGACTGTTAAGTTGGCGGAGGCTCTGTAATGGTTTGGGGCGTTTGCAGTTGGAGTGGTATGGGGCCGCTGATATATCTAGATACTGACAGGTGATACATACGTAAGCATCCTGTCTGATCAGCTGCATCCATTCATGTCCATTGTGCATTCCGACGAACTTGGGCAATCCCAGCAGGACAATGCAATTTCCCAAATGCCCAGAATTGCTGTAGAGTGGCCCCAGGAACACACTCCTGAGTTTAAACACTTCCGCTGGCCACCAAACTCCCCAGACATGAACATTATTGAGGATATTTTGCATGCCTTGCAACGTGCTGTTCAGAAGAGATCTCCACCCACACGCACTCTTACGGATTTATTGGCATCCGTGCAGGATTCGTGGTGTCATTTGCCTCCAGCACTACTTCAGACATTAGCAGAGTTCATGCCACGTCGTGCTGGCGCACTTCTGCGTGCCCGTGGGGGCCCCATACGATATTAGGCAGGTGTACTACTTCTTTGGCTCTTCAGTGTATTACGCAATCGTCGCATTTCATATGGATCCTTAACATTGCACCTACTTGGTTATACTATGTGGCACACTCAAGATCTTGTAAGCGGACGGTATCGGCTTCTTTTCCTTTGTCATAGTCATTATCGTGCATTTTTCCAACTTTACAGAAAGGTAAACCAGTTGCTTGTACAAGTCTTTCTGCAGTTCCTTACCATGGCTCTTGCCTGAGGTCAACAGCTTGTTCACCAAACAAAGTTACAGTAGTGTTGAGCTTATCACGTGTCTTGAGAAGATCAGAGGTGCTACGGCGCTTGCTTTTAGCCCAGAACCTGTGGAGTCGCTGGCCGTGTTGACACAGAGGGACCAGCTGTTACGGCGAACACGTCCTCCTGCGCTGATATATGCCCTCCTAGCTAGCTGGCGCCGCTTCTTGCACTGTACGTGCGAAAACACCGAGAACTGCAGATGACGTCACAGTGTCGCCTGCTCTCGTGAATGAACTCGACCTCTCGTGTTCCCAGAAATGGGCGGCTCGCTTCTGATGTTCCTGCCGGCAGGCTCGTCCTGCGAAACACAATGAGTACAAAGCAAGTCCCGTGTGATCATCGCCGAAGCTTCCTCTGCAATTCATTGTCGGCTGCGATAGTGAGCGTGAACACTCGGATGAAACACATATTACTAGGCTGTTCGCTGACGATCGTGATCGCCTGTCGAAACTAATGGTATATCGGTATTGTGTGCTTTTTCATCTTGCAGTTAGGTGAAAAAGTCCCGCTTCGTGTGATTTTTATTTTCGTTTATTTTCTGGGAAATCGTAAAAATGTTAACATGCCACGCTAAAAAGTACCCTCGAAAGCTGGAAAACGCTATCCACTCCTCTTAAATCCACTGATTTATTGAACTGTAACCTAAATTGCAGTAAAATACTCTGCCAATCTCTTCTTTATAGAACACTAAGAACAATGCAGAACAATCGAGAACGTTCAAAAAAATTACGAACTTTCTAGAAAATCCTAAAATGTAGAAAATTTCATAACATTCAAAAACAGTCGTTAGCATTCAAAAATTTTCGTAGAACCACGACAGCATGAATAAATTTCGAACTGTTTCCCTTAAAATGCAAACTGATGGGAAAGATACGGGAAATGTCTTGGTGGCCACCAAAATGTGATAGCGACTACTTCACTTGTATCGGTAGAAACACCACTGTAAAACCACTATATTACACCACAGGCGAACCAAAAACAGCACCTGCAAAAAAACAAAAACAAAAAAAAACAAAAAACAGTGATAGGCGGTAAGTGGTTATCTGGTATGCTCTAAATGCATACTTGAATTACAAAGATATAATAAATCATCATATTCTCAATACAGTTGGCTTTTAATTTAACGAATAAAGAAATTGTTTTGTTTTCACCATACTTCATACTTAAGAAAGTTATTTTTTCACAATACTTGATTCTGAACTAAATTTGTCCTCTTCTTATTTGGTGAGTACATAAATTCTTTGAGTTTCCCGTTCCTGAGGCGAGCTAGATACAACTGACCGTGAGAAAATCGCGATTCTTTCAAATTAACACCACAACATCTTAACGTTTGTCTTTGTGGCATATTTATACTGATACTAAACGCTAATCTTACTGGAAATTGCAATCTTTAGAGCTGAAACGGCAGTTCGGTAGATACGAGCGTAATTCTCAGAAGAAGTGCTGCTTTCCTTTACGTTTCTTGGTAATATTTATGCTTCAATTATACTGTTTGATAATTGTTCATGACCGTTTCCTCGTTTGAATTTTCAAATTAACATCGTCAGCTATTTCATTTCTTACTGCTAAAATGGCACCTTCAAAGAACCAACTTACGTAGTCTTGAATCGGAAAAAACTATCTATTAATTCATTAGGGCTCCTCACAATATAACATAAATAATACGTACGTTCAATTTGGCCAGTTTCACAATCAGTGTGAGCTTTACCAACAAAATCTTTTCCTGGTTCATTATTGGGAAGCTGAACACTCATCTGGTTCTTATTGTACTTCCTTCATTTGAGGCCAAAGACATTATTTCTTCAAATATGCATTGATTTCAACTGCTGGACCGGTTTTGTATCTGTGCCAGCATTTGCAGAAAAGTCCATGATGTGTAAGTAATGCTCCTCCCACTAATTCCGGATTATCGCGGAAGACTAGAACGTTCTCCAATCTCCTGGAAGATTTTATAACATTTTGGAACATTCAACAACATTCTCCAAGGTTCTAGATGCGATGTTCTGGCCAGTCTCTGGCACTTCGGCACTCGCTTCCACACTGCTTCGCCGCCTTCCCACAAGAAGTTCATAGGTGTGGCGCCGCCTTTTGACACCCGCAGCTTCGAACCCAACATCTGAAGTTACAAATCAAACCTGCTTCACGGATGGGGGTTAGAGGGCTACCGTGTCATATAACCCTCGTGGGGCTGCGAGAGTGTGTGGTGGAGCTACGGACAAACCAAGCTTATATAATGCCGTCGCGAACAAATACCCACTTTAGATATATATTCACGACCAAGCCCCGCAGTTCCAAAAAAAAAAAAAAAAATCTTTCACGAATGGGAATTGATGGTTTACCACCATATAACAGCTACAGGGCTGCCAAACTGGTTTGCGAGGTTTTGGGGACACGCACAGACACACCGCACGTACTTTTATTACATGTTGATATAATGATTCTGGTGCATTGCCTGCATCTGTACATGACGCGCTGCTAAATAAAACTTCGGCGGTGCAGTATACATCACACACTCACTGCCGACAGTAAATCGGCAATGGACTGTAACTGAAAGAGTTACGTACGTACACAGCAAGGTGATTTCCCATTAACATACCACAAGTTAAAAATAGTAGTCGATCACAGTACTATGGGAGATGGAACTGAGGACGCTTCGGTTTGTTTACCGTGATTCAGCACGTGTTCGGGGTGAACAGTGGGAGTATTTACAGCACGCTACGTTGTGCTTTTATCGTAACGCCATCGCGTGTTTTCTATAACGGCCAAGTGCCATAATATCGGGGCTGAGCAGTACCCTCGCGTATGTCCTGCACATCCCTCAGTGAAAATAAGAAGTCGCTCTGTGGTTTTGCTAAGATGTGTGTGGCCTCAACTACCTCCTGATTGTTCATAATTGTATGAGAAAGTTCAGAAGATTTTACGACCTAGTTCAAAATGGTTCAATGGTTCTGAGCACTATAGGACTTAACTGCTGTGGTCATCAGTCCCCTAGAACTTAGAACTACTTAAACCTAACTAACCTAAGGACATGACACACATCCATGCCCGAGGCAGGATTCGAACCTGCGACCGTAGCGGTCGCTCTGATCCGGACTGTAACGCCTAGAACCGCACGGCCACTCCGGTCGGCCTACGACCTAGTACTGCAATAAGTATTGTAAGCGCTGCTGCTGCCGTAGTCCTGTCGGTAAACAGGTTTAAATACAACAGGCACCGATCAGTTTAGTAATGTCAGAGACGTTTGTCACTCATAAAGTGACAAATATCTTGATAATAAGTCCTTTTCGTATGTATAAAAACTCTCCGTGCAACAACATTTTGCCTATATTCTTAAGGGAGGTAGTATTGGTTACAACTTGGAGGAAAGTCGGTATAACCGTATGTCTAGAACCAGCAAGTTTTGAGTGTTCGCTGGTGTAGGCAGGATTCACAAGAGGCGGGTTGAAAGATTTCCAGCTGAATGCGTCAAGTCTGTAACTCAGTCCACCATCATATCTGGCACTTTATTCCCAAGTCTCTCGATCACAATCCAGGACGAACGGTGTCTCTTACTGTCATGATCATATGATTTAAAGTATTCTCATACGAGTATCACCTTCAGTCTGCACACGAAGGTACACAACAAGTGCTGTTGGTGGCATGGGGGCATCCTACGCTTGTACGAAGATAACTGCGTAGACAGACTAGTGCTGAGGCACTTAAGAGGTCACCGTCATAGTTCAGTAGCTTAAAAATGAACATGCGTATCCATGAAGTTTCGGGAACGCAACAGCATAACGTCGACTTGTTGGCACGATATTTCGGCTGACAACCACTGAGCCATCTTCATACACATGAAATTGGCTCCATAAACGCATGCGCAAAGGCAGACACTACATGAATGACTGTCTTCGATGTATTGCTCCATCCATGGCGCGAAGCCGCATGCGTAACTCTGCTGCTACATCTCTGACGAAATGTGCGATCGTGCAGTTAAAATTCAGATGTCAAAATTATTAACATTACCAGTGGTTAGGCGTGTCATTGGTCATACAATGTCTTCTCTCTGAAGAAATTATGACAATCACCGGGTCCCACGTATTGTCCAGTTAAAAGCCACCATCACGATTAAGATCTTTACCGAAACGTCTTTCCACCGATTTCTTAATAACTGAATCACAGAAGATTCTTGTCGAGGTCAAGATTTCCGTGGCGGAGAAACCCACGGAATGTCCTGTGGGTATGCAGAGCTCGGCTGTCGATGACTTACTGGGGTGCGAGAGGCGAGTGTGGCGATCGCGTCCCACGCATCTTTCAGACACTGTGCGCGTCGTATAACCAGTGCAGGCTTTGTCACAGGGGCAAGGTATACTGTAGATCGCAGCCTTGCGCAAAACCCAGATCGTCCTTTGCCGAACGGAGAAGTGTACGCTGCCGTTGAATGACAGAACAAAACGGTTCAAATGGCTCGGAGCACTAAGGGACTTAACTACTGGGGTCATCAGTCCCCTAGAACTTAGAACTACCTAAACCTAACTAACCCAAGGACATAACACACATCCATGTCCATGGCAGGATTCGAACGTGCGACCGTAGCGGTTGCGCGGTTCCAGACTGTAGCGCCTAGAACCGCACGGCCACCGCGGCCGGCCAATGGTGAGCACCCTAGAACCGCTCGGCCACTCTGGCCCGCAATGACAGAACAGGAAAGTAGGTCATATGAAGAGAACCTCAGTGTATGTTATACACTGGTCGGAAGTTAGCAGGTTTAGGCCAGTGTAAGAGGTAGAACGACTAAATGAGTGGGCGACGGAAGGGGAGGTCGTTCATGACAACTTACGTAGGTGGCCGCCACGGAACGCAGAGGCTGTGTGTCCCAAGAAAGAGAGAGAGAGGCAACTGTGTTGTGCGCTGCGGAATGCTCCAGTGTCCACACACGTGACCTGAATCCCACGCACGCTACTGGCTATAGCCGATGGCGTGAATGTGCTAGCAGTTTCAGCAGAGGACTTAAGGCGTCTCTTGTCAGCAGCTTTAACTGGACAGAACTGTTGTTTTTTTGGGGGGGGGGGGGGGGGGGAAGATATCAGACTGCGAAGTCATCGGTCTCATCGGATTAGGGAAGGATGGGGAAGGAAGTGAGCCGTGAGCCGTGCGCCTCCAAAGGAACCATCCTGGCATTTGCCTAGAGCGATTTAGGGAAATCACGTAAAACCTAAATCAGAATGGCCGGACGCGGGATTGAACCGTCGTCCTCCCGAATGCGAGTCCAGGGTGCTAACCACTGGGCCACCTCACTCGATGGGAAAGAACCGCCTCAGCTCTGAAAGACAGGCGACTTGTGTCACATAGGGACAGCGCAAGTTGCTCTGGGAGAAAACTTGTAAACATTTCACTGGGCCTTTGAAATAAATTTCTTTGAACAATTCCCTAAAATATTCTTTGACTGGATACCACCATGTACAAGGCTTCAGGTCTTCAGATGGTAATTCAGTACCCCTCTTCTTGTGAATCCTACCTGTTGTTGTTGTGGTCTTCAGTCCTGGGACTGGTTTGATGCAGCTCTCCATGCTACTCTATCCTGTGCAAGCTTCTTCATCTCCCAGTACCTACTGCAGCCAACATCCTTCTGAATCTGCTTAGTGTATTCATCTCTTCGTATCCCTCTACAATTTTTACCCTCCACGCTGCCCTCCAATACTAAATTGGTGATACCTCGATGTCTCAGAACATGCCCTATCAACCGATCCTTCTTCTTGTCAAGTTGTGGCACAAACTCCTCTGCTCCCCAATTCTATTCAGTACCTCCTCATTATTTATGTGATCTACCCATCTAATCTTCAGCATTCTTCTGTAGCACCACATTTCGAAAGCTTCTATTCTCTTCTTGTCTAAACTATTTATCGTCCAAGTTTCACTTCCATACATGGCTACACTCCATACAAATACTTTCAGAAACGACTTCCTGACACTTAAAGCTATACTCGATGTTAACAAATTTCTCTTTTTCACACAGCAGAATATCGCACTTTACTCGTCACACGTAAAACGCCTCGTATCGCAACACCTGTTGGTTTCCGGACGTATCGTTATAGTTGTGGTGAACACTACCTCCCGTAGGAATACGTGACACATTTTTTACGCACCGCGCATAGAAACCGCAGAGGGAGGCGCGGACGCTCTTGATGCCTGTCGCCTTCCGCGGCGGGGAGCAGGCGGCAAGAAGCCGCCGCTGCTTACTGCCGGCGCGCTCTAATGGTGACGGACGGCTCGGAGCCTTATCTGGCTGCGGCGAGTGTCTGCGCTCGGGCCCGCCGTTTGTCCCTCGCAGCGTCTGCAGACCTTCTCTTTATTGGCCTGGCGAGCCGCCACCACGACAAACACACACACACACACAAGGAGAGAGAAGCTGCATGCTGCCGAAAGCGCCACTCGGGCACGGGCGGCTGGCCGCCGATAGGCCGTTTGGCGGATGACGGATGACGGATGTCGGATGTCGCCCCCACACACGACTCATCGACAGCGCTGAGATCATCACCCCTGTGTGACGTCAGAGGCGGGCGCGTCTTGTCGCGGGGACGGACCTTTGGCACCGCGACAATTGCGGTGAGAAACTCGACACGCGGAGCGACAGAGGGAGAGAGACGTGTCGAAGCCGAACCACAGGTCCGTACTCTCCCGGTGCCTCGATGACGCCGAGTTCCTTAACTTACGAAACAGTCCCGAGCTGTCCTTTAACACTATGCCGTCCGGCGACACCACGATGGTGTCGTACGCGAAATAGCGGTCATCGGACGGCGACACGGCAGAGGTGTGCGCATAGTATCGCTCAGTGGCCGGCGACAGCACTTAACTATCTTTTGCGTCATGTTGGTGTTTTCTCTAGGTAACAGTAAGTTACACACGTCAACAAGTTTTCTGTTTTTATAAGTATTTGTGCCCTTTCATCATGGCGGACGAAAGAGACAATAGGAAGATGGTGAAATACGTCCGAGAAGAATTCGGCGGTTGCCAACTGATTCGGCTGAATCAGACGAAGAAGACAGTGCACAGTGGTCAGACTTTGATTTACCGACGACCAATGATAAATATGAAGGATCCCGGATCCAAACATATTTCTCAAAAATACGCAGAGCGTCGTGGATATCGTAGAATTATATATTGGGAAAGACCTATTTGAATATATTAGCAACGAAACCAACAAATACTACAGTCAAAATTGCAATAGAAGGAAACTGCATTTTCTTTTTAAAAATGCAAAATTTGGCGAAGTTACGGGACCGGAATTTAGCAAATGGTTTGGACTTGCTATCCTTATGGGAATTGTAAAAAAAGCAAGGATCGATGATGATTGGTCAACTAATCCGTTGACAGACACAACCATATTTATATATTAAGATGGTATCTGCTCTTTCGGACATGTCCGAAAGAAGAGATACCATCTTAGTATTTATATAGTTAAGGCTCACCGGCCACTTGACCATCTTCTTCTTCTGTGCGAATGCACAATCAGTGCCCGAACTCTTACGGGAATCGGCAACGCTTCACGAGTAATGAGTATAATGGGTGGGGGCAGTACGAATGTATTGCGGGACAATACGTTGAGAATGTGGGTTTGCGGGAGGCGCGTCAGAGAAAAAACCCTGCAGTCGCGCTACCCTCTGTGTCCTCGGTGGCTCAGACGGATAGCCGGCACGGTAGCTCAGCGTGTTCGGTCAGAGGGTTAGCTGCCGGAGTTAGCGGATCAGTCTTGTGACATCCGCCCCGAGCAGATGCAAGGAACGAAAACGAACAAAATGAGATTACAAAGCAAAAAAAGGAAAAAAAATGGATAGAGCGTCTGCCTTGTAAGCAGGAGATACCGGGTTCGAGTCCCGGTCGGAGCACACATTTTCATTTGTCCCCGTTGACGTATGTCAACGCCTGTAAGCAGGTAAGGGTGTTCATTTCATTGTAATTACACCCATATTTCGTAAAACGATATCCCGCAACTGATTCCGACAAATATTATCATTTTTACATTTTTCCGACAGGAGCAACAAACCAGATAATGCCGACCGGCTTGTCAAAGTGCAATTCGTAATTGATTATTTTTCCAAAAAGGTTAAAGAAACGTTTAATCCTAATCTAAACATGTGGGATGATGAAGGAATGACCGTGGCGTGGACGGTTAAATTTTAAGGTTTACAAACCGTCGAAAATTATGAAATATGGCAAACTCAGTCGGATGCTGTGTGATTCGAGTACGGGATACATTTCTTCATTCAAGATACACTCCTGGAAATGGAAAAAAGAACACATTGACACCGGTGTGTCAGACCCACCATACTTGCTCCAGACACTGCGAGAGGGCTGTACAAGCAATGATCACACGCACGGCACAGCGGACACACTAGGAACCGCAGTGTTGGCTGTCGAATGGCGCTAGCTGCGCAGCATTTGTGCACCGCCGCCGTCCGTGTCAGCCAGTTTGCCATGGCATACAGAGCTCCATCGCAGTCTTTAACACTGGTAGCATGCCGCGACAGTGTGGACGTGAACCGTATGTGCAGTTGACGGACTTTGAGCGAGGGCGTATAGTGGGCATGCGGGAGGCCAGGTGGACGTACCGCCGAATTGGTCAACACGTGGGGCGTGAGGTCTCCACAGTACATCGATGTTGTCGCCAGTGGTCGGCGGAAGGTGCACGTGCCCGTCGACCTGGGACCGGACCGCAGCGACGCACGGATGCACGCCAAGGCCGTAGGATCCTACGCAGTGCCGTAGGGGACCGCACCGCCACTTCCCAGCAAATTAGGGACACTGTTGCTCCTGGGGTATCGGCGAGGACCATTCGCAACCATCTCCATGAAGCTGGGCTACGGTCCCGCACACCGTTGGACCGTCTTCCGCTCACGCCCCAACATCGTGCAGCCCGCCTCCAGTGGTGTCGCGACAGGCGTGAATGGAGGGACGAATGGAGACGTGTCGCCTTCAGCGATGAGAGTCGCTTCTGCCTTGGTGCCAATGATGGTCGTATGCGTGTTTGGCGCATTGCAGGTGAGCGCCACAATCAGGACTGCATACGACCGAGGCACACAGGGCCAACACCCGGCATCATGGTATGGGGAGCGATCTCCTACACTGGCCGTACACCTCTGGTGATCGTCGAGGGGACACTGAATAGTGCACGGTACATCCAAACCGTCATCGAACCCATCGTTCTACCATTCCTAGACCGTCAAGGGAACTTGCTGTTCCAACAGGACAATGCACGTCCGCATGTATCCCGTTCCACCCAACGTGCTCTAGAAGGTGTAAGTCAACTACCCTGGTCAGCAAGATCTCCGGATCTGTCCCCCATTGAGCATGTTTGGTACTGGATGAAGCGTCGTCTCACGCGGTCTGCACGTCCAGCACGAACGCTGGTCCAACTGAGGCGCCAGGTAGAAATGGCATGGCAAGCCATTCCACAGGACTACATCCAGCATCTCTACGATCGTCTCCACAGGAGAATAGCAGCCTGCATTGCTGCTAAAGGTGGATATACATTGTACTAGTGCCGACATTGTGCATGCTCTGTTGCCTGTGTCTATGTGCCTGTGGTTCTGTCAGTGTGATCATGTGATGTATCTGACCCCAGGAATGTGTCAATAAAGTTTCCCCTTCCTGGGACAATGAATTCATGGTGTTCTTATTTCAATTTCCAGGAGTGTAGATGCAGGTTGAAGTAGTTATGAAGAGAGGTAAAGAACTATACCAAAACAGTATTCGGATGACATATGGTAAGTTTGGGAACAGCCAGTAGTCAAGAATATGGCAATACTACAACTAGAAAGCAAAGAAGCAAGGAGAAAGCATGAGTATTGGCTGCACGTTTATAGTGGTGGCTTTGTAATACAAGAGGAACCGCAGGTATAGACGTATATAGTCAACTCAGTTTCAAAGAAAGGGAGACTAAGTTTAACGTCCCGTCGACATCAAGATCACTAGAGACGCAGCACAAGTTCGGATTGTGTCAAGGAAGAGGAAGGAAATCATCCACGCCCTTTCAAAGGAACAAACCCAACATTTTCCTGGAGCGATTCAGGGAAATCACGGGAAACCTAAGTAAAACTGGAAGCCGGACGCGGATTTGAAACGTCGTCCTCCCGAAACTCAGTTTCCTATACCTCAACATCAGGCAGCTCTAGGCCAAAAATCTTGCGTCGCACCAACTTTGTGTTCAGGGAAATGACTTTCAGAAAACAGTGGTACTAAGAGATACAACATCAGCCATTCCAAGTTTTGCCTTAACTAGCGCCCACCAAGTAGTCATTACAGTCAAACTGCTGTGGTTCTTCTTTTTGGTTAGTCCTAAACGTAACTCAGTTAAACTGCTCTTTCGTGAGCTACTATGTTGCAGACTTCACGAAAATAAGACAGACTGTTATTGGTGATGGTTTAATAAAAGTCACTTTAGATTACATTCATCTTAGAATTGGCGTTTAGTGAGACAGGATTTACCAAAACGCCACATTCCCCAGTTCAGGATACCACGATCAGGCCGAGTTATTCGTTTTATCACGAGCCGAGCGATTTTCCGTTATACTATCGGAAATACTAGGCTGTTCAAACGGTCATGAATTTGAAATGTGTAGATAATAACCTGCAGCTGTATACTGTTGTACCAATTTGTTTATGACAACAGCAGTTTCTGCTGCTTACAATGTGGTATTCGTGGAGTTCTAGAGAATGCCCAAACAATGTTTGACGCGAATGAAATTTTGAGATGTTGCAAGTTTGTACTGGTTACATACTCACATTTGTTCGAGAACATTCCTCAAATGCAAACAGAAGTTGTCGAAGTAGAAGAGTGTGAAACACTTTGTGGGCTTTTCGCGGTAATTTTGCGCTGTCGCCGTCTGTTAACAAGCAAATACGACTGAATTAAATTAGCCTAGAGGGAGTGGCCGTCGCAGCGGCAGGCGCTGGCTCTGAAGTGCGCTTCAGACGATTAATTAAACATATGGTGCTCTCTAATCAGCGTTTTGCCGTTTTGGGACGGAAGCACGTTCCGTGCTGTTTGGATGTCCAATTATAGTGCAATTCCGAAACGCGTCACATGAGCATGAAGTCATTTCTTGCCTGGTGCTTGACTTTTACCACTGCGATCCAGTCAACGTGTATGGAGAACTACGTATTATTCAAATAATTGTTGTCTGCCTCCTGCATGACTTTGTCACATTCATGTTATTGAAATTAAAACATCCTCGAAAATCTTGGAAACCCTTGGACAGATATCTTGCTGGTATGGGATTCTCGATTCCCGGAATGGATGAACTGCTTACAGACATAATGAAGTTTGTACAGAACCGTCAGTGGGTGAATGCTAATCGCACCTAGCCAATGTTTCTATCATTATGATACCGTAGTTACCGTGAACGACTCTTGCGTCTATACAAAAATAAATTGTGATATATGAATGTAACTCCTTGTCACACAGACTAAAATTCGTGGATTTATAAATTATGTGGAGGGAGTTAAGTATTAATGCTTTCTTCGAAGATAAGATGTGCTACTCTCGTATCGGTTGTTATACGAATTTTTCGCACCTGCAGTGTAGTCTGAATGTCGATTCTTTACGAAGATTTAGATGCGAAAGCGACGTTTCCGAGATACATTTTAACCATAAGAATGATAAAGAGATTCAGAAATTTGTCCGAAGTACAGAATGGGCAAACAAAGGGAAGGGGAGGGTGGGAAGTAGTGATTTCCAGCAGCACAGGGCATTGCGGTGATGCAATCGCCAAAGTTGTCAGCTTTGATAGCTGCTGAGTGGTCAGCGCGGCAGAAAGCCATGCAAAGGGGCCGGATACGATTTCCGTCTCGGTCGGAGATTTTCTCCGCTCAGGCACTGGGTGTTGTGTTGTCATCATCATCATATCATATGCATCGACGCGCAAGTCGCCGAAGTGGCGTCAACTCAAAAGCCTCGCACCAGGCAACCGGTCTACCCTACGGGAGGCCCTAGCCATACGACATTTCATTTCATTTCATTTCATCACGAAAGTTGAAAATTTGTTCTGGACTGAGACTCGAACCCGGATTTACCGCTTCTCAAGAGCGGTTGCCTTAACAGCTTTTTTTAAAAATTTGATATTGTTCGTTATTATTCGTCGGATTTGTTCGGGTTGGGATTCGGGGGGGGGGGGGGCGGACGTCCTATGACACCCGTTCAAGTTCATCGTCGATTCATTCACTTAAGTTTTTTTTTTATTACTACAGAGGGCAGCTAACCTTATGATCTACTGTGCCGGCACCGTTTCGGCCATCCGGACACGGTCCCTGAGCAACTCAAGTCTCCAACGTGTCACAAGGTGCAATGCAGCGTACCTCGTCTATTGACCCCATATTGTCAAGTCATCGATTCTCGTACGAGTTAGGACGATATTAGTGCACCTGCACAGAAATAAATGCGAAGAAACCATCATTCTCTTTCAGGAATGTACATATTCGAGTGTACATGTCAGACAGAACGGACATCACTCAAACATGTAGATTCATAAATCGCTTTCATGACTTTAGATGTGAATACACCATTTATGTATGCTATTTCCCCCTTAGAAACTTATACTCCTTTCTTCAGCTCTGATACCTGTCCTGAGACCAAATACAAACGGTTCGTCTATGACCGTAGCAGAGAGCGTTAGGATAGTGTAGCTACTGTAAGAACACGTGATGTTTTTTGATTTGCCACTTCAGTCTAGTGACTCACTTTAGAATCACGTGAAGGAATGCGCCATAGGCAGTTTGCATTATTTTCTGCAATTTTTGTTGTCATTAGAAATTAGGTTGCGGTTTGCGCAGCAATGCAAATATTTTGCGTTCCACACTTAAATACTGTACGATGTATTAAAGCTGTTTGGATTATATTGTTGATTCTTCAAGTATAGAATTTATGGTGAATAAAATGCTTTATGTTTTTACAACTAATTGTATAACATATGGCCAGTTAAGGCCCATTTCGTTGGTCGTGCGCCGTCTGTTACCTTGACACACAAGGAGGTATTTTACGAAGGAACAGGTGATGCTGCAAATGTACTGAATTCCTTTAATGTCGTGATAATTTTACTGTCTTGAAAATGGAAATTGGTTTTAGTTTCGAACAGCTTCTATTTCAAAATGTACTTAACTTGTAACAGACTTTTGGTAATAGTTCTGCTGAATCTGACTTCACGCGCTGGTTATTGATATGTGATTAAGTGATAATGTAACAGACAAACGATTAAATACGATGCTGACAAAATTTTGTCGGTTGCAACGCTTTTAAATTTCAATAGAATATTTGTTCCTTGGCACATGACCACTTCGCACCTTGGAACATTTTTTCACAATTTCAAAAACCGTAATTTCGCGGAGTAGTGTTTGTAATTTTAGAGAAATGCTGCAGCAAGTTAAAACTGAGTTCCATGATTTAAAACTGAAATATGAAAATATATGAAACTTCTATTACAAGCGACGGACTGAAAAGTGGTGTAAGGCAGAATACTCTCTCGCGCTTTCGAGATGTATATGCATCGTATTAAATATTCAGGAATTCTACAGCAACACCGCAAACTTGTGTTAAACAGGGGTAGCACTGAAAAGTTCTGTCCTGCCTGCCTGTCTGTCTGTCTGTCTGATGGGGGGAAAACTTGGTCTCCTATATACTTCCGCCCTTCCCTTTATGTAAATTCATTTCTTCTGTGGCGCGCCTCAGGAAGTCATTCAGAGCGGCATCAAATTGCGGACGCATCGGCGCGTTCATTATTGTATTGTGCAGCGCGTCTGCATAGGGGAGGAAGACGGGGCTAGAAGAGAGGGAGGGGGTGGAGGAGGGGCTATACAAACGGAAAGTTCATGAAATGAAAAGCGAGGGAACAGCTAGGGGGCGCGTTGAAATAAAGGGAAGCTAATTCGTTCTCTGCCGGCTACTGCAAATAAAAGGGAGGGAGCGTAAAATACCGGCAGTGAAAATGATGCGTTTTTCAATTTCACACTCGACCGGGCGAGCTCGGGGAATCCCACCTTCCGGTAGGGTAGGGGGAACTAGAAAATTACAAAACAGTCACAGCGCGCTGTTGGATTTCCCGTTGCTGGTGGGGGCATCAAATTAGTGATTTACAGAAAGAGACAGCACTAATAAAAAAAAAAAAACAGATAAAGGCTAAGATTGTGGTTTTAATGCTTTAGTTGTTCTACATAGTCTCTCCCCACTTGCGTACAACTCACAGAACGTTCATGCAACCACGTGAGACCGCCGGACAAGTCCTTCTTTGGGATGATGTTCGCATGTCACACTGGTTTGAATGTCGATAGCGTCGTCAAAACGAGACCCTTCTTTTAGGTGAGTTTCTGCACTGTGCCGTTTTGTTGATATGTTCGTATTGATAAGTGAGGGCAGAGGGGTGCGTTGAAATAGAGGAAAGTTATAAGTTTCCTTTAATTTAGGTCTATGGTCACAACCTCGGACTGTCTCGGCACACACTCCCTGTACGATCCACAGTCCCACCTAGACCCAACTATCTGCAGCCCCCATTCATGTCCTCGGTGCTCGTTAATTTTGGATTCACTCTGGAGGCCGAACGTAATCTGCACTGAAGGTCGTGGATCTATTGCCCGTCACGGAGAATCAATTATATGAATGTGTTGTGTCTTTTCTTTCTGACTTGTCCGAAAGAACAGGCACCATGTGGAATCTGTAGCTGTGATATATATTATGTAAACAGATTTGCGATCAACACCGTGTACGGATGGTGTAGTGTGGCTAACGCTTCTGCATAGTAAGCTGGAGACCCCAGGTTCGAGTCACGATCTGGCACACATTTTGACTCGTCGCTGTTGATACTGCACAAAGTCCCAGTGCAGCCTGATACCATTAATTCTTTCCCTCTCCTTTCCTTTCCTTTCTCCCTTTTTCCGCTTCAGTTCACATAAAGGGAAGTTGATTCTTTCTTTGACGATTACTACACATAAAACAGAGGCCTCGTAAAATACCGGCAGTAAAATGATATTCTCCCGTAAAAAATTGTCCGCGTTTTTCATTTCAATCAGGTCCCGCAGGCGTCCATGCGACGCTGATTTGCTCGGCAGTCATGGTGTGAGACGTACACACATTTCTCTTCTTGAACATTTGATTTAGAGATGTTGATTACGATGCCCCATTCCATTTTCTAACACAATAACGGTGCCACGCGATGGCCACGCATCCTCTACTTAACACTGCCTGCTCATAACTGATTCGTCAAATGTGCATCTGTTGCTTACTGTTATTATTTTAAGTTGCCGCCGTAGTTACTGCGCCGACGCCCTTTATATGCCGGGAATAATATCAGTCTGGTAACTGTTTGGTTAGTCGTGTAATTGCAAGGCAATGTTTGCTGTATTCAATTCTCGGTCTCCCTCTGTAATGTTTGCGCCCACACTTCTCTCCGAAACCAAACTTACTCTTCCTTGTTGTCTCAGGATGCGTCCTACCTAGAGTTGCAACACCACCGCGCGCTACCGCACACTGTCGTAAATAACCGTACACACCATAGTTTCTCTTAGTAGCCTTGGTCAGCTAAGATCGTAACTGCCTTACATGTACATTAGGTGTCTTGCGTACCTTTCGGGTGTTAACTCATTTTGGTCGCCTTGTTTGCATACGCTATCAATTTCCCTAGAAACTGGGATTCAGAAAATATGTCCAGAAACCGAGTGAATATATACAGGGTAATCTTTCCAAGCGTGTACAAACTCTAGGGCGTGATCGAGGGGAGGATACGGAACAAAAAAGGTCTACTGAAGTTACGTCCGTAAATGCATCGTTTCCATGCTAGAGGCCATTTATTGTTACAGAGACTGCAGTGTAATACGCGCTGTACGGAACAAAAAAGGTCTACTGAAGTTACGTCCGTAAATGCATCGTTTCCATGCTAGAGGCCATTTATTGTTACAGAGACTGCAGTGTAATACGCGCTGTACGGAACAAAAAAGGTCTACTGAAGTTACGTCCGTAAATGCATCGTTTCCATGCTAGAGGCCATTTATTGTTACAGAGACTGCAGTGTCATACGCGCTGTACGGAACAAAAAAGGTCTACTGAAGTTACATCCGTAAATGCATCGTTTCCATGCTAGAGGCCATTTATTGTTACAGAGACTGCAGTGTAATACGCGCTGTGCCGTGCAGCCACAGTTACAGATTGTATGGTTTCCTTCTAGAGGGTAGCAGTGTTCCTGAGAAGCCATGCCCTAGCGCCCTCTCCTGCAGCAGTAATTGGTAACGTTGTGTCCGATTCACTTCTCTTGCCGACTCACCTTGTAGTGGGCGCGTAAAAGCGTTGTACGCAGTTGTTCCGTATTCGATCAGTGAGCTTACGTACGCAAAAGCAAATGGTAACGTGTGGCGGGCAGTAAGGTTGTATCACGAGACCTATCCCCGTCGACAAGAAACCACAGCGTTCAATGTTTGCAGCAGTGTTTCGCCATTTGTCTGAGACAGGGTCGTTTCAGGAAGCCGGAAATCATGAAGGACGCACCCGAAATGTTCCGACACAACTTGAAACCAAATGTGATCAACGCTGTGGAAGGCGACCGCCCTGCCAGTACAGGGTAAGACAGATGACCGTGTGGAACCGTCTCCATCACAAACGTCGCTACCCTTATCACTCTTTCTATTGAGGCAGGGTGTGCAGGGCTAACTAGCAAGAGGATTCCCTCATCTGGAGCAGTTTTGTAACTGGTTTCTTCACCGGGCAACCACGATCCTGGAATCTGTGTCATTCATCCTATTCACAGATAAAGCCAACTTTACGGAAAGTGGTATCTTCAACTTTCATTACAGTCATCTGCTGGGCAGTAAGCAGAACCACCCATGGTAATGGTGACAGCGAATGGTTCAAATGGCTCTGAGCACTATGGGGCTTCTGAGGTCATCAGTCCCCTAGAACTTAGAACTACTTAAACCTAACTAACCTAAAGACATCACACACATCCATGCCCGAGGCAGGATTCGAACCTGCGACCGTAGCGGTCGCGTGGTTCCAGACTGAAGCGGCTAGAACCGCTCGGTCATACCGGCCGGCTCACAGCAAGTCATCAGCATCGGTGCACCCGGAATAGTTGCCGACCGTGTTTTGCGACCAGTCTTGCTCCCACCTCGCCTAACGGGCCGCAAATATCGGCTTTCTTGGGAGTGACTTTGTCTCCCCTGCTGGAAGAAGTGCCACTGATGTGTCTGCTACATGGTGGTGCTCCAGCCCACTTCACTGTTAGCGTTCAGATGGATCCCAATCGTGTCCTCCCTGGTCGACGGATCGAACGAGGGCTCCCAGTTGCGTGGCCGGCTCAGATGCAGCCTGGCCGGTGTGAACGTGTGAGGCATAACATGCTACGGCGCGTACACGAATGCGCTGAGGCACATGGAAGCCATATTCAACACGTACAGTAACTGTGGCTGCATGGTACAGCACGTATTAGACCGCAGTCTCTGTAACAATGTATGACTGAATAAATAGTCTCTAGCAAGGGAACCATGTCTTTCCGGATATAGGTTCATTAGACATTTTTTGTTCCGTATCCTCCCACCGATCAATCCCTAAAGTTTTTACACGGCGTAAAAAGTCACCAAGTGTAAAGGGCCGCATAAGCCATCCTATCTGTTACTTAAAAATAAACAGATTTATAGCAAACTTGAAACTGTTAGTATTTAATTCCGGTTTTATTCGAAAATTCTTGACTTGCAACGTGAAACAGACGTATGTTGTAGTACAAATTAAAAGAACAACAAAAATGTATCAAACTGCTCTAGAAAACTCAGTTTCCTCAGAGACAGTGTAAGACCGAATCGTAGTTCTGAGAGATAGGAGCTCCCAGTCCTGTCAACGTATCCCTCCCGTTAGTCGGGTTTTACCGTAACTTAATTTCTCCCCAAATGGACTCAGTGCCTCTGCGTGAGTTATTCAAAGTACGTATCATTCGCCATATTCCAAAAGCTTCAGTTCCCTGCCTTGTGTATGAAATGCTTAACGTAAATGCTTAACGTCTACGTCTCGTTCTATCCGAATCTGTACTCCAGCCATGTAATTTAAAAAAATAAAAAATAAAAAAAAGATTTCATAATAGTTAAATTTATGTTAGATCTTAACAAATTTCGTTCTTCAGAGAATCGCTTTTTTCCTATTTTTCATTCTGCATTTTTTATTCTCTTTACTTCAGCCATCTTTGATTACTTTGCTGCCAAGACACCGAAAACTCATCTACTAATTGTGGTGTCTCACTTCCTAATCTAATTCCATCAGCATAAAAAAAAGGTTCAAATGGCTCTTAGCACTATGGGGCTTAACATCTGTGGTCATCAGTCCCCTAGAACTTACAACTACTTAAACCTAACTAACCTAACGACATCACACACATCCATGCCCCAGGCAGGATTCGAACCTGCGACCGTAGCAGTCCCGCGGTTCCGGACTGACCACCTAGAACCGCTAGACCACCGCGGCCGGCTCCATCAGCATCGCCTGATTTAATTTCACTGTATAGCATTGTCTTTCTTTGGCTTTGTGAATTTCATATTATAAGCTTTCTTTTCAAGACGCTATCCATTCCATTCAACTTACAGCATTACCTTTGTTTGACTTTGTGGATGTTCATGTTATAACCTTTCTCTTCAAGACGCTATCCAGGGCATCCAACTTGCGATATTGTGTTGTTTTCAGCCCTTTATGACATTTCTCGCAATCCCTTTTCCTAGTGTCTCGGTTCTTCTATAAATCTTCTTTCACAATGCTTCCTTGTCTATTCTCCTCTATTTGATTTTTTCCATTCTGCAAGCCGTCCTCCTCGTTTCCTCTTGTACTGAAGTTGCCAACATTGTACTTTTTTCGTTATCGTTGTTCCCCTTATCTCATCACATGTCCATACCACTTTAAATACCGTTTTTCTACCTCTCAGGTGAAGTAAGACGCAGTTCTCATTCGCTCCCTGATTTCTTTATTTGTGATCTTGCCTCACCTTTTAACTGTAGAACTTCTTATCAAACAATAGATCTACACGGATTCGGTGGTCTGTGTTGTTTTGTCATTGTTCAGTAATCCGTTCCACACAAACAAATGTTTTTTTATTATTCAGCCATATAACGTTTTTTCCTGTTTTTCTCAATTTTATTTGACCAAAGGTTAGAATTCAGCGTTGTTTGTTTAGCTTGTGTTGATAGGTGCTTTATTTCCTCTTTACTCGTACCCTGAGCTGAGATTATGACTCCCAGATGCTTTACTTTTGGAGTGGCTCAATAGTTCTTCCATCTACATCGACGGAAGAAAGTCACAATACCAAAAGAAATTAATGTAGAGTAATGAAATTCCGGTTCAGGTAACATATTTAATTGATTAACATTCCAAAACCAAAGGTTAATGTGAGATAATCCATTATAAGTGTGAAAATCTGGTAAATTAATAACATGTGTAACCGATAAAATGTTGAATTCAAGCATGCAGTTGTACATGCATTGTGTTGTGTAGGTCCAGCATGTCAGCTTGTGGGATGAAGTTCTATGCCTGTCGCACTTGGTCGGTCAGTACCGGGACGGTTAATGCTGGTTGTAGATTACGCTGGAATTGTCGTCCGATGATTTCCTAATGTCCCCGATTGGAGCCAGATCTGGTTATCGAACAGGCCGAGGCAACATGTCGATAATCTGTAGAGTGTGTTGAGTTACAACAGCGGTAAGCGGGCGAGAGTTATTCTGTTGGAAAACACTCTATGGAAAGCTGTTCATGAATGGCCGCACAACAGATCGAATGACCAGACCGATGTACAGATGTAGAGTCAAGGTGCGTGGGATAAATACGAGAGTGCTCCGGCTGTCATACGATCTCTCAGCCCAGACCATAACTCCAGGTGTAGGTGCAATGGGGTTGGCACGCGGACAGACTGGTTGCATGCCCTCAACTGGCCTCCTAACCATCACCCGGCCATTACTAGCACTGAGCTAGAACAAGCTTTCACGACAGACCTCCACTCCACCCTGCCCTCCAATGAGATCTCGTTTGACGCCACTGGCTGTGATTTGGGGTCAGCGGAATACACGCTGCAAGGAACCGATTTGTAACAGTTCGTTGGGTCACTGTGGTGCCCACAAATTGCCGTTAGAGGCGCAATACGATGTGCCAGAGCCATATGCCAGTGCTGTGATCTTCCCCCTCGGTAGTGCCACACGGCTATCGGGAGCCCGGCCCTCTTGCGACCGTGCGTACATTAACGTGACCACCGCCGCCAGCAGTCACGTACAGTGGCTACATTCCTGCCATGTGTTTCCGCAGTATCGTAGAAGGAACATCCAGCTTCTCGTAGCCATATTACACCACCTCTCGTTCGAACTCAGTGAGGTGTTGGTAATGGCGTCTTTGTTGCCTTAAAGTCATTCGTGATTATGAACAACTCACCACATCCAGTCTCCATGGCAACTAACGCTCACGACCGTTACAGCGCGTATTTAAAGCAAACCTGATTTTCGAAATTTGAATAGACATCATCTTTCAGATGTAGGAACAAGCCTACCAACTTTCGTTTGTGTCGGACGACTCCTTCTTCGTGTCGCAATTTTTCTTCCGTCAGTGTAGATTCTTTATTGGTACAGTGTCGTATGCTTTTTTTGTAAATCTATGAAGACCACATGTGTGTCTCTTCCCTCAGGTTCAGAGAGTCGTACTGCAGTAAAGACACTTTGTTTTGTTCCTATTGTATTTTCATTCTGCAGATGTTGTTTTATAAAGTCGACCACACGATGTTCGCAGTGAATGTGTCATGCTAATGGGGCCGTGTAGTTGTTGCGATCTTTTTTGGATCCTAACTTATGAAATAACATCAAGCATGCATTTTTTCCATTGTTCTGCATGCTCGAATACTTGTTAAAGATACGTTGACGAAGTATTTTTAGTGTCTCTTCGGCTGCATTTTTATCTGTGCAAAAGGAACTCCTTCTGGACCCTGCCAAATTTCTCCCCGGTTTACTTTAATGCTTGCTCAGCCTGTGGATTGAATGACATCGGCACGCAGACTGCAACCCTGGTTCACTCCCTTGTCGGTCGGTCCGACAGAGGCAGCTGAGGGCAGTTCGCGAGGTAAGACGAAAACCGTCGGCACCGGGATCGTGCTTTTTTGAACGTGAACGTTGAGCGTGCCGAGATGATCGTAGTGATGGATGCTCAGAAACGATGCGATCTGTGCATAGCTCTATTAAACCGTACTTTCCTCCCGTGTCCATGTGCTAATCAGATTGTTCCGTCTGTACTATAGACAAATAATAACTTAAACATACGTGAAAATATTATAAGGTTAAATGTAAAGTAGCATGTCCGGTCAGTAAGGACACCGGCTTATAAACGTTCCATTATTACTAGTGCGATACAAATTTTCAACAGTTCTCCGCGTTAGATAAAAATTATTTCATCATTCTCACTTTGTAGCAAAACACGAAGGTCATTCTTACTTCATCTCTGTCGGTAGTTAATAACAGAAACTCGACAACATGTGCGTTACAAAACTTAAAACAAAAAAATGGTAAAATATCTAACTGCAAAAAGTGCAAGGTGTCCTGCCAATCGAGCAAACTCACGCCGTTAAAAGGGCGCACTTATATTTCCGTAACATCCAGAATTATAGTGCACACTTATATTAAACTAATAAGAAAATATGAGAATCCATTAAAAACGCGAAGATTAGAAAAAAAATTGGATTTAGTGGAACGCGAGCCACCAGCTCCTCACTGATTCCGTTACGATCCCACGTCGCTATTCATTGCGGCACAGTGACAACCATTGTGGGATGACGTTACCCAGTTTCTTAGTATATCCTGAAAACTTCAACCGTAGCTGTATTGCTACTGAAACTGAATTATAACGAATTATACCGAGAACAAAGAGTTTTTAATGGATCCTCAACATGCCGTTGCCTTCAAATGGCATACTCGTATAATACGATAAGGCAGAAGTTACAGTAATTGTTTTTATTTATTTTATTTTATTTTATTTTATTTTTTTACCACGCGTTTTCGGCATATACAGATATGGGCTTCAACTGAGAGCCAATACGTCGCCTCTGCACCGAAGCGAGATGGCGTGCATATGACGTACGTGGCGTTCTGCCATCTCACTGGTCAGCGTTCACACGCACGTTCAGAATATCTGACGCGTTAGATATTGCTCTGCACGTCTGGAAAGACTCTTCAGCGTGCTTGTTCCACGCTATGAAGTCACAAACTCTGCACGCTCAACGCTCGGGTCCACGGTCCGAAACGACGCAGGCCCGTGGTGTTCTCACGCAGGCGGTGGACGCCAGTGCGTGGCGCCGGCAGCCCACGCACGTGTACGCACTCTGGCACGCAGGCGTCTCGGCGTACCTCTTCCGCCACGTCTGCATTCTTGGCGCGGCGGTCCGTCAGCGCCGCTAATCCATCAGCTGCCCCTGCACGGCTTTTCAGCCGGGAGGGCTGAACAGAAGGGAAGCGACAGGAAGAAAAAAAAACGTGACCTCATTAATCACACTCTGGCTATGAGCGCAGAGAGGCCGCAGAGGGAAAGGGAAAAAACTGCAGGAGGCTCTTCTACGTCACGTCACGTCATGTGGGCCGCGGTGTGTGCTTCCGTCCCGGAGCAGCGGGCAGTGTGTGTGTGTGTGTGTGGGGGGGGGGGGGGGAGGGGGGGGGGTTGGTCCGGCCACGCCCCACGGTCTAATGAAACCCTAATCACGCACCGGCTGGCGACTGAAAGGCCAGCTATAGTGAGCGATCCGCAGAATGTTCAGCCTTTAACACGCCTCGTCAGAACGAGGGACGCGGGCCAGTAATCGCAGAGCTGTGCTTTGTACCTCGCAAACTCTAAAGCCCACACTGTGTGCGACGTAACGTCTGTTTTATGAAACTAACGCCTTCCCTACATTTTACATTTTATTGCGTCGGCCCGGTGCGCGGCCACCGTTACAGAGGGGCGTAACAGCCGCTGTTGGACATCTACATGACTCTTCTGCGATTCACACTTAAGGAGTCGGCAAGGCGGTCCTCGAACCACGCGCAGGCTAGCCCTCTAGCGCTGTAAGAAATGAAACGCCCACAGCCGTCTTCGTGGTGCCAGTTATTGCGTAGCTACCAGTTTCGGCACTTCAGTACACCAACTTCAGGCCTTAGTTGAAGCTGAAGGGGTTATCACGATACATACATACGATACATCAGTGGCACAGTAACTGGTTTATGCATGCTCTCTGTGACTGTGATATGTCTTTAACCATCAGCTGTCCACTGTTGATGGTTAGAAAAACGACGAGCTCTGATTTATTTTATTACGATGATCATTTCTCCCTATGTAGGAGAGCAACTAAAAAATATTTTCGCATTCGTTGTAGAAAGTTGGTGATGCGAATTTCTTAAAAAAAATTCACCTCGGCGAATAACGTTTTAATGGTCTCCACCCGCAGAAACAGGAACTGGTGTCCAGTCTCCCAGTGGGATAAAAGTGTTAACACGTGTGACAATTACTTTTGAGTGGAACGATTCCATCGTCCGTTGTGGCGGGTGTTCCCATTTCATGTATTATGTGAGTGAGCCGCCCGAAGTGGCCGAGCGGTTCTAGGCGCTACAGTATGCAACCGCGCGACCGCTACGGTCGCAGGTTCGAATCCTGCCAGAGGCAAGGATGTGTGTGATGTCCTTCGGTTAGTTAAGTTTAAGTACTTCTAAGTTCTAGGGGACTAATGACCTCAGCAGTTAAGTCCCATAGTGCTCAGAGCCATTTGAACCATTTATCATGTGAGTGACACTCTCTGCCATATTTTGCGATAATACAAAACGTGCTGCCTTTCTTTGCACATTTTCGATGTACTACGTCAGTCATACCTGGTAAGGATCCCAAACCTTGCAGCAGTATTCTAAAAGAGGACGGAAAAGCTAAGTGTAGGCAGTCTCCTTAGTAGGTCTGTTACGTTTTCTAAGCGTCCTGCCAATAAAAGGCAGTCTTTGGTTAGCCTTCCACTCAACATTTTCTGTGTGTTCCTTCCAATTTAAGATGTTCGTAATTGTAATATCTAGGTATTTCGTTGAATTTACGGCTATTAGATTAGACTGATTTACCGTGTAACCGAAGCTTAACGAGTTCCTTCGAGCACTCATGTGGATGACCTCACACATTTCGTTATTTAAGGTCAATTGCCAATTTTCGCACCATTCAGATATCTTTCCTAAATCGTTTTGCAATTTGTTTTGATCTTCGGATGAATTTACCAGTCAGTAAATGACAGCGCATCTGCCAACAACCTAAGACGGCGGCTCAGATTGTCTCCCAAATCGTTTCTATAGATAACGAACAGCAGAGGGCCTGTAACACTACCTGGGGGAACGCCAGAAATCACTTCTGTCTCGCTCGACGACTTTCCGTCAGTTACTACGAACTGTGACCTCTCTGACAGGAAATCACAAATCCACTCACATAACTGAGACGATATTCCACAAGCACGCAATTTCACTACAAGCCGCTTGTGTGGTGCAGTGTTAAAAATAAATTTGAAATCCCTTGTCAATATCACTTAACACTTCGTCTGTGAAAAGAGATAGTTGTCTGTGTCAATACGCCGTTCTCTTTGAGGTAAATCATAATGTCCGAACGCAATATATGTTGCAAAATCCTTCTGAATATCGACGTTAACGATATGGGCCTGTAATTTAATGGATTACTCCTATAAACATTTTTGAATATTGGTGTGCCCTGTGCAAGTTTTCGGCCTTCTGACACGGATATTTCGTCGAGAGAGCGGTTGTATCTGACTGTTAAGCATGGAGCTAATACATCAGCATTCTCCGAAAGGAAACTAACTGGTGTGCAGTCTGGACCCGAAGACTTGCTTTTATTAAGTTGCTACACTACTCCGAGGGTACCTACTTCCATGTTACCTATGTTGGCAGGTGTTCTTGATGTCTTCTTTCGTGAAGGAATTTCGAAAGGTTGCGTTTAGTAACACTGGTTTTGCAGCACTGTCGTCGATAGTATTTCGCTATTGCGCAGAGAAGGCATTGACTGTGTCTTGCCGTTAGCATACTGTACATACGACACGCTGTTGAGTACTGTTAGCGTATTTGGGATCGGCACCGGGCCAAGTTAAATGAAGACATCGAGGCAATGCAGAGGTGGGCTGCTACGTTTGTTGCCGGAAGGTTCGAACAACACGCAAGTATTGGGGAGGTGCTTCGGGCACTCAAACGGAAGTTACTGGAGGAAACGAAAATTTAGAGAAACAGCATTTGACGCTGAGTGCCGCCAACATACATTTCGTGTAAGGAGCACGAAGGGAAGATACGAGAAATCAGGGTTCGTTCGGAGGCGTATAGAGAGTCGCTTTTTACGTCGCTGTTTACGAATTGATGGGCAAAGGATATGACTAATAGTAGCACAGGTAACCTCCGCCAAACCCCACGTGGCGTGCAGAGTATCGACGTTGATGTACGGAGCTGTGGACTACGAGAACGTCATTACGGGCCAGCTGCATCTCTTCCCTGACGGCGATCTCATTTTTCAGTGTAATAACCGACTGTGTCACGAGGTCAGAATCGTGCTACAGTAGTTTCAGGAGCACCACAGTGAACTCAGGTTGACGTCTTAGTCGCCAAACTCACCCGATCTCAACTCGGTGGAGCTCATCTTAAACACCATATGGCGCCAGATCTGCGCCCAGAAGCCTTCGCTCCGTATGGGATCTGCCTGACATGTCCGCAGACTCTGCTGCCCCACACCTCCTTAAACCTGCAGAAGACATCTCTAATCAGTTCCACGCAAATTCGCTGCTACTAACAAGGTGGTCATAAAATTGTAGCAAGTCACCTATGGAATATAACGTGTTTTTCATCGCACGTAAATTACTTCTTAGTCTTTTCCAGAATTGTACGGAAGAAACGAATAAAGAGTCTATTACAAGGTTCCCAATTTTTTGGACAGAGACTTAAACAGCTCTACCGTGCCAGTGTACGCCTGCCTGCGTTTGATTGCCTCGGCTAAGAATGTCGCCAAGACGACGTCTAATGACGTCATATCCGTACCGCCCAGGCAGGTGCCTTCATTTCGGGAGGACCGTTGCGTAACTCTCGCGAAAGGGGGGTAAAATTGCTTCGCAAGCTCTGAATTTCGCCCTTACGTAACCGTAGTTGCCGAAATAGCTGGCTAATTAATTGCTCTGCGTCTGGCCCTCTCCTGCCTGCGACATCGGGCGGCGCGACGCAGCAGTTAGCACGCTGGACTCTCGTGCATCCGAATTACAGTTTTCTGCAGTTTCCCTAATTCGCTCCCATCAGATGCCGAGATGACTAATTTGAAAAGGACACGACTAAATTCCTGTTCCCGATGCTTTCGTAATCGGAACTTGTCCTCCATCTCTAATAATGTCGCTGTCTAAAGGACGCCAAACTCTGACCTCCCTCCTTTCCTGTGTTCTCCTACAGCAGCGTCATTCAGTGAACTTAGCGCATCAGTCAGGAAAGTGTCCCATCCACTGCGCTGGCCACATAACAGCACACTTCTCGCGAAGAAAGACACCGCAGAGTTGATGACTACGGCGACTGATTTTCAAATATTATTTTATCAGGCACTATCAGTAGCGAACAAATATCCGTACAATTGAAACTTGTTTGTAAAAAAAAGTCTGCTATGCAACACTGCAAAAATTTAAACGACTGAAATGCAAATCATTGAAAAATATAGTTAAACAAATCAACAACGTATATTCTTGTCACAATGAGTTTTATAAATTTATAAAATAACGCATAACTGGTTCCATTCCGCGGTGGGCGCCTGGTACGGCAACTAGTTGCGAATTTCTCGGTTGCAAAATTTTTCTTTTTATTTACAGAAAATGACGCGTTTCGCCCTTTTGGGACGTCATCAGATTGACGTAAGAATGAATGTGTTCATTAATGCACTCATTTGGCATTAAGATAAAATTTTACGAGGAACCATTGCCCTATGGTCATGGAATGAATAAAAGCAGTACGGAACGTAGTACGGAACCATATGTAGGCACTAATGGACGCCTGTTGGTTTTCCACACTCGTCTTTTCGTTGATCTCCGTATCGACTCCTCTTTCTTCTCCCATCACTTCATCAGGCACGTCTCCCCCCTCGCAGAGGCCTTCAGTGTAGTGTTTCTACATCTCGCTCTCTGCTCTGCATTTAACAGTGGAATTTCCGATGAAGTCTTAAAGTCACCGCCCTTGCTTATAATTTCAAGGAACATTATTTTGACTATTCTGTATGCTGAGTGCGCCTTTCCTACAATCATTCAGTAACCACGAAAACGTCACATAGATGCTCAGCCGACCCCACTGGCAGATGTTGCGAGAGAGGCGATCTGTATCACGGTGTGGTTTGCCGTGAAGTGCCAAAGAGCGTGCGTCCCTAGCAGAACGACGGAGTATTTTGGTTCTTCCTAAATGTATCTCGCGGAAATACCACGAAGATAAAATCGGAGAGATTCGAGCCCACTTAGAATCATTCCTTGGTTCCGCGAAGCGTACACGAGTGGAACAGGAAAGGCGGGAAGTGACAGCGGTACACAATGTACCCTCCGCCACACACCGCAAGGAGGCCAGAGAGGGACAGATGTAGATGTGGAAAGCTTATGTCTCCGCTAGTACCCTTCTTCCACGCAGCCTCAGCTGGAGTGGGGGGAGCAGTGCACGCTGTACGCTCCAGTGGAGCCGGCGCCCGCTCCCTTCCAGCAGCGCGCGGCTGGCTGGAGACGCCCCGGCCGCCCCCGTCTGCCTCTCAGGTACGGGACGCCCGGGCCAGGTGTCAGGCGCCTCTCTCAGGCGGCGGCGGCGATTTGCGAACACGGCGGGGCAGACGCGTCTCCAGGGGCGAAGCGGCCATCCATCTTGTCAGCGCTCCCCTCGCCCCGCGCGCGGTCACAAGACGCCTCCGTCCCAGACCTCCACCCACCCCACCCCCGCCTGCGCCTCGCCAACTTCGTCCCCGAGACCCGAGCCGCTGCTCTCCCTTTTCGTATCAGAGCCGCAGATCTGCAAAGCCGCTATGCTGTGCTTACCACGAAACCGTATTATACGATGTGTTATACGACGTACGACGCAATGTCTTTCCGACATGCGTGCGTGTCTGAAGAACACTTCACAATACGCCGTATTACACAGACACGGCAAATATTACAGCAGAAAATGCCGGCAGGCAGATGTACGTGATTACAGGGCAGAGTTATCGATCTCGTACTGCGACTCTTTTTGGAGAAGGAAGATCTGCTCCATAGCAATGAACGCCGATTCTGTAAACACAGTTCTTGTCAAACTCCTCTCGTCACTTTTTTCGTAAGTGGGAGTAACTGCCAGTAACGAGCGATTCGCGATCGGCCGGCCGACGTGGCCGAGCAGTTGTAGGCGCTTCAGTCTGGAACCGCGCGACCGCTACAGTCACAGGTTCGAATCCTGCCTCGGGCATGGATGTGTGTGATGTCCTTAGTTAGGTTTAAGTAGTTCTAAGTTCTAGGGGACTGATGACGTCAGAAGTTGTCCCATAGTGCTCAGAGCCATTTGAACCATTTGATTCGCGATCCCTGTTTGCCGAAAACAAAACACTTTGTTTCAGTCTGTCCGTTGCTGTTTATAATTTCAAGATTCGTATGTTCATAGTAACCCATGCTGCAGAAATAGCATCCTTCTCACTGCCATATACAGGGTGATAAGTATTTAAACCGACAAACTCTGTGAGGTTGTAGGGGACATCGAAACAAATATTTTCCCCTAATATCATTTTTTCGTATGAGGAATATTT
The DNA here is from genome assembly GCF_023897955.1 of Schistocerca gregaria. NCBI lineage: Eukaryota > Metazoa > Arthropoda > Insecta > Orthoptera > Acrididae > Schistocerca > Schistocerca gregaria. The sequence continues at coordinate 245,430,581 of NC_064928.1, read as the reverse complement.
AAACCGGTAGAGGAAGATTTCTCTGGCGGCAAAATATTTAAAACAACAAACATTTTTCCATTTTTTTATGACCAGGAGACAACACACGATCACAACCCATTCTCTATTACAGTAGATTTTCAGAAATGCCTCCTTTGACATGTAAACGAACGTTACACCGTCGGATCATGTTCTGTCTAACACAGGCAAAAACCCCAGTAGTATCCTGAATTGTTCCTGCTGCTGCTGCTACTATCCGGGCAATCAGGTCCTCTTCTGATGCAGCAGGAGTTGCGTATCCAAGGTTGCGCATCTCTCCCCACACAAAAAAGTCCAGAGGGGACATATCTGGGGATCGAGCAGGCCATGGTACAAGACCACCTCTGCCAATCCACGTTTCTGCGAACCGTCGGTCCAGGAATCAACGCACACGATGAGTGAAATGTGCCGGCGCCCCATCATGTTGGAACCAGATGCGTTGTCTTGTAGGGAGCGGGACGTCTTCTGACAATGCTCTGGCGAGAAAACTGTAATAGTGACTGCAATTTAATGGCACAGGTAGCAGATACGGCCCCAACAACACCGATCCACACATTAACGAAGAACCGCACTTGATGAGCGCTAGTAACTGTGGCATGTGGGTTATCAAATGATTCAAATGGCTCTGAGCACTACGGGTAGACGTCTGCGCGGATAAGAAAAGTGCAATCCGCAACCGCAACCGCATCCACAGCAATTAATCCGCATCCGCATATATTTAAGTTTTGAATGAGTAATTAACAGTAGTAGACAGCAGTACATGGAATTATGGTATGTAACGACATAGTTATTTCTAGGGTGCCATTTCTGCGACAACTTAACTACTTTTGACTTCTTAAATCAAAGGAAATGCTCTATACCTACTCTAAACCAGACCATTCCAAACAGGAATGCATTGGCGCTCGGGAGCGCGCACAGTAGCGGCTCGGATCTCGTGAGATTGGAAACACTATCTAAAAAAATGAAATTCAATGTAATAGTATTAAATGATGAAAATATGTGTATAGAAACAATTATATTTCGCTGCTCTTGTGCCAAGGCAGCTGAAAATGACGATAGTTTTAAACTATTACTGGCACATTGCATCATTTACCGACAGTTTTTTTGTACTCGCTGCTTGGATGTGTCAAATACTGAAGCCATTCATGTCAGCTGATGACTATATTATAGCTCACGCATTCAGTCCTCGTCATTTACAGGTGAAAATATTTACAGTATTAGGCCTACACTGCAAAACGCTGGCGCACCTGTGAAAAAGTTAAACTGCCAGCAATAATTGACGTTGTCTGAAAGAAAAAACTCGCCTTCCGAAGAGTGACAACAAAATCAGTGGTTATAGAAATTAGGAGTCCATTTAGCTTTAGCTAAAAATACGATTGAAATCTCGAACTTCACCTTTTGGCTGATTATCGGATTAAGACCTAGCGATAAATGAAATGTCTGTTTCATTCTCAACTAAACAAAGTTTCTCACACTTTAAAACATCCTCAACATTGCTCTAAATTACTAAGACAAAATTTGCATTAGATTTCGCACTTAATACTTTCAATGTTAAATTTTTTTTTCAGAGTTTAATGGAACTGCAAACGATTTCAAGATGTCTATATAAAAACCACTGCCCAATAACTTCAGATGTTAGGCACTGTTCTCTGTTAAGCAATACCGAGTTACAGTTAAAATGTTCAATTTTGTTACGAATTTCAGCCCTTATCTTTACTAATTGGCTGGTAAATTAAAAGACATTATTATTTTGGATGATTTGAGTATTTTGTAAGTTTTCAATGTGATCAGAATTATCTTTCACGGGCTATCGCAGTCACAGCTTCTTAGTGGTCGTTAGCCGTAGTTTGAAGTCCCACTTGTAATTAATTACGAGGCCCGCCGTGCCACCGCTGCGGACGGGCTGTTTCACTGTTCACAAAGAGCGACATTGCTCGGCGGCTGCGAATGTTACTGTAATGCACGCTAAAATGTAGGTAGGCACTTATGAGGTCATCATTATCTAGTTTAATAATATTGACGTGTTAGCTGTTGAATGTTCTTGTTGCGAAGAGTAGAAACTTAAAATTGAAAATTACAACAAAATAAATTCTTGTTAAATATTTCCTTCTTTTACCTAATGCTACTTAAATATTCTTGTTGGGAATAGTAAAAATACTAACAATATGTCGAGAAAATTCTTTACTATAAATATTACAATGAAAACCCACAGGCTTCAGATTAAATATTTTCATCTTCTGCTTGCTTCTGATTCAAACTCTGTGAAAGAAAGAATCAGATGAAAAAAAGTGTAACTAATTCACATAATCCCAAAAAATATAGTGAAGTAACAGAAGCTGTACAAGTACCTTTTTACTTTGGAAGATTGCGTCGGTCCTTCATTATTGGTCCCGCAGTAGAGAAGCTCCTCTAGGGTGGCGCGCTGGACGCTGGAATGCAGTGCACGAAGTATGCGAGTTTGGAAAGAGGCGGATAGTCGTTTTCACGTCCATGCCACCAAGCTATCAGGTCGATGCCTTCCGAAAATTGGACTTCATCATTCGTATATCTGAGAATTTCATCTGACGCAAAGTCAAGATCTCTCGTCGATTCATCTTCTGAGGAATCTTCAAATTCATTAAAAAGGACGTCAGGCTTCTGTTTTTTTGCAGGAATTCCAAATGTTGTTTCCTCCTTATCTTTTAACTGGCGACAATTTCTCGCAACATAATTATTCGCTTCCTTTACAACCTCATCTTTTTCGGCACTGCCAAGAAATTTTAGGTTTTTATATTTTGGATTCAAAAACGCTGCAAGTTTATGGGTTACTGTTATGTCCCATTTGCTGATTAGCTTCCACAACACACATAAATAAAGCGTGGGGGTTTCGGAGGCTTCGATATCACAAGGAGCTATTTTAAATGGTGTCACAAAGGTTATTATATCTTCCAACTTCCTCTTGTCTATAGAATCAATCAAATAATCTTGATTTTTCTATGACAAAATTGACAGAACTTCGAACCATTGTGAATTAATAGACTGAAACATACCCAATTTACTGTTCCATCCTGTGTCTATATCTCCCTTCAATGACTTCTGAAGACGATTCTGAAGACCAGATCTTTTAAAGAAAGTTGTGATATCTCCTCAGGAATTTATTAGTCGCTGCACGTCACTCTTCTCATCATTCGCGTCTCCTCGAGTCGTGTGCTCCAGCGCAGTATTAAGAATGTGTGCTGGGCACGAGAGCTTCTTGTAATGGCGAAGTGCTGCCACAATATTTGGACCTCTATCCGTAACGAACAATATGTTATTCACAGCACTGAATAAGTCGAACGACCATAGTATCTTAATAAATTCAAGTTTAATGTTTTCTCCTGTTTTTTTAATCTCACTCTTAGAATTTCTGGTGTACGACACTCGATCCTCAAGTTTCACTTCTTCATAATTAACATAATGTGCAGTCACTCCCATATAGTTTATTTTACGGTACGAATCAGTCCATAAATCGACAGTTAGTGCTCCACCTATATCTCTGAATATATTCTTCACTTCTGCGGAGACAGTTTCACGCAGACGATCGGCTGTTTCCTTCAAATTTCTGGTTATGATGATTGGATGAGGTAGCAGTTCCTTAGCACTCACTGCACCATACTTGGCCCCCACATCAATAAGAAACTGTGCCGTCTCGAGAAGCCCAGATCCACACGCAACTTCGAATGGTAAAATCTCTTTGCTGACAAGATTGATAAGTTTTTATGTTGCGGCTATCTTCAAATTGGGCGGAGCTTCTGTAACATTCACGTCTCTCTTGATATTTATATAAGTAATTATGTTACTTAGTCCAGCCTCACATGAATGTTTTAGCATATTTGAAGTTCCACTTTTGTGTCCAGTGTAGGAATACACTTTTTTACATGCAAAACAAGCCACTGTATTTTTATCTTTTCGTTGCCATCAAATACGTATCCGAATTTTTTTTCCAAATTGGCGATTTCAATTTGTTTTCCTTCACTAATGTAAAATCACCTTTTTTCACCTTACACGAAATTGTATCCATCGATATGGTGTTCATTTGAAGAAAAAACTCTCACTGATATTTGCTACGATGCACGTTGTCACTACAAAGCGCTAACTGAAGGCAGCGGAAAACTGCAAAGGGAACCTGTCTGGTAGACAGTGGGCAGGTTTGCCACCCAGAGAGCACTTCACAGGCCACACAAAGACACGGCTTAGGCGCAGGTCTCTTGGGTACAGCTACGTCGGTTGTAGCTAGGGCTGAGGACAACAGACATCCGCTCTACCCGGGCCCTGCAAGATTCCAAGAATGTCAACAGACTTGAAGTTTTCAACTAACATTGCAACATACGTACTGGGCAGATGCCTTGCTCATTATCCGCAGATGACCCGCGGATATCCGCGCCGGTCGCGATTTTATCCGCCAAGGAAGAAATACCGCGGATATCTGCGGATATATCGGCGGATATCCGCATCCGCGCAGACCTCTAACTATGGGACTTAACATCTGTGGTCATCAGTCCCCTAGAACGTAGAACTACTTAAACCTAACTAACCTAAGCACATCACACACATCGATGACCGAGGCAGGATTCGAACCTGCGACCGTAGCGGTCACGCGGTTCCAGACTGAAGCGCTTAGAACCGGACGGCCACACCGGCCGGCTGTGGGTTATCCTCACTCCAAACATGCGAATTGTCAATGTTGAAGATTCTATCACACTCATCGGTAAACAACACGGTGGATGGAAATGTAGGATGCATTTCACACTGTTCCAGGAACCACTGCGAAAAATGTGCTCCAGGTGGACAATCAACTGGTTCCAGGTTGTGAACACGTTGTAAGTGAAATGGACGTAACAATTGCTCTCGAAGGACTCTTCTTACATTCTTCTGATTCGTCCCCATGTTACGTGCAATTGGACGAGTGCTGATTGAAGGTTCCCGCTCCACATGCTGCAAGACAGCTTCCTCAAATTACTGCGTTCTTACCGTGCGACGGCGTCCCTGTCCAGGTAATCTGCTAAATGATCCGGTCTCATGCAGACGTTGGTACACATCAGCAAAGGTCGTATGATGCGGGATACGGCGATTAGGATATCTTTGTTGATAAACCCGCTGTGCAGCTCGTCCGTTGTGGTGCGCTACGTAGTACGTAATACGGCCTCCACCGGTTTAAGTAATTCTCATAGGAAAAAATGACATTAGAGAAGAATATTTGTTTTGATGTGCCCTACAACCTCCCAGAGTTTGTCGGTTTAAATACTTTTCACCCAGTATATAATGGTCAGCCAGAATGTTATTGCCGCCAACCTACTTAATGGTCAGCCAGAATGTTATTGCCACCAACCGACTCCCGATACAAGCCCGTCCAGGCGACAGCCGCGTCACCTGGCGAGGAATGGCTGCTGTAGTCAGACACACGCTCAGTGCATGTAGTACCAGTGAGGGTGCTGTCCGCGTGTAGAATTGGGAAGGCGCGCCATCTGTCTGAGCTCGACCGCGGCCAGATGGTGATGGCCCGGAGGCTCGGCACGGGCATTTCTGGCAATGCACGCATTGTGGGTGTTCGAGGGCTGCTGCGGTGAGTGTTTCCACACGAGGCGAAACCGAGGTGAAACCACGTCCAGACGTCGTCGGGTTGCGCGGCCACCCCTCATTACATATGCCGGACGTCGTAGTCTGGGCACTGGTAAAACGTGACAAGTGACAAACTGTAGCTGAACTGACATTCGACTTAAATGCTGCAAAGTCTGCAAGTGTGTGAGAACACACTGAGCACCGAACATTCCTAACGATGGTGCTCTGCAGCCGACCATCCCTGCACGTGCCGGTAACAACACTACGGCATCGGCAACTACGACTGAAATGGGCACGTGACCGTCGGCACTGCACTTCCGCGCAGTGGCAGAGCGCTGCACGGTCCGATGAATGCCGATGCCTTCTTCATCACGGCTACAGGAGGGCGCGAATCCGTCGCCTTGCAAGAGAACAGCTCCCTGACACCTGCACTGCGGCACGGAAACAAGCTGGCGGCGGCTCCATTATACTCAGACAGCATTCAAGAGGGCATCCACGGGTCCAGTGGAGCTCGTGCAAGACACCGTGGAGGCCAAGGACTACCGTACGCTGGTTGCAGACCACGTACACCACTTCACGACGATCATGTTTTCCCGACGGCAGAGGCACTTTTCAACAAGATAATGCGCGAGTTCCAATTGCTGTGCTGGTCCCTCAAATCGCCATATCAGAACCCGACCTAACACATCTGCGATGTGATTGAATGTAGCGTCAGTTGCTCAGCAACATCAAGAAGCTACATTACTGTGTCAGCAGTGCTCTGCCGGCTCTTATGTCAAGTGTTTGTTGCTCGATTATAGGCGTCGGCGCTGTTATTAAAATAGCAATGGTCGCTATTCCCAGTTTCTACAATAAGCCAATATTTCGAAGTAATGAAAATTATATCAATAAATATTACGAGTTTAAAAAAGTCTTTATTTAAAAATAAAAAAGCTTTAGCACTGCTGTTATGGAAAATTGATACACCGGGTTTTTTCGTCATCATCATCATCATCATCTAAGACTGATTATGCCTTTCAGCGTTCAGTCTGGAGCATAGCCCCCCCTTATAAAATTCCTCCATGATCCCCTATTCAGTGCTAACATTGGTGCCTCTTCTGATGTTAAACCTATTATTTCGAAATCGTTCTTAACCGAATCCAGGTACCTTCTCCTTGGTCTGCCCCGACTCCTCCTACCCTCTATTGCTGAACCCACGAGTCTCTTGGGTAACCTTGCTTCTCCCATGCGTGTAACATGACCCCACCATCTAAGCCTGTTCGCTCTGGCTGCTACATCTATAGAGTTCATTCACAGTTTTTCTTTTATTTCCGCATTGTGGACACCCTCCTGCCATTGTTCCCATCTACTAGTACCTGCAACATCCTAGCTACTTTCATATCCGTAACCTCAACCTTGTTGATAAGGTAACCTGAATCCACCCAGCTTTCACTCCTATATAACAAAGTTGGTCGAAAGATTGAACAGTGCACAGATAACTTAGTCTTGGTACTGACTTCATTCTTGCAGAAGAGAGTAGATCGTAGCTGAGCGCTCACTGCATTAGCTGTGCTACATCTCGCTTCCAGTTCTTTCACTATGTTGCCATCCTGTGACAATATGCATCCTAACTACTTGAAACCGTCCACCTGTTCTAACTTTGTTCCTCCTATTTGGCACTCAATCCGTTTATATTCCTTTCCCACTGACATTACTTTCGTTTTGGAGATGCTAATCTTCAGACATTAGTCCTTACATTTCTGATCTAGCTCTGAAATATTACTTTGCAAACTTTCAATCGAATCCGCCATCACAACTAAGTCATCCGCACATGCAAAGACTGCTTATTTTTTGTTAACATATCGTAATCTCCTCCAGCCAGTCTATTGTTTTCAACATATGATCCATAAATAATATGAACAATAGTGGAGACAGGTTGCAGCCTTGTCTTACCCCTGAAACTACTCTGAACCATGAACTCAATTTACCGTCAACTCTAACTGCTGCCTGACTACCCAAGCAAAGACCTTTAATTGCTTGCAAAAGTTTGCCTCCTATTCCATAATCTCGTAGAACAGACAATAACTTCCTCCTAGGAACCCGGTCATATGCCTTTTCTGGATCTATAAAGCGTAGATACAATTCCCTGTTCCACTCATAACACTTCTCCATTATTTGCCGTAAGCTAAAGATCTGGTCCTGACAACCTCTAAGAGGCCTAAACCCACACTGATTTTCATCCAATTGGTCCTCAACTAATACTCGCGCTTTCCTTTCAACAATACCTGAGAATATTTTACCCACAACGCTGATTAAAGAGATACCTCTGTAGTTGTTACAATCTTTTCTGTTTCCATGTTTAAATACTGGTGTGATTACTGCTTGTGTCCAGTGTGATGGAACCTGTCCCGACTCCCAGGCCATTTCAATTATTCTGTGTAGCTATTTAAGACCTGACATTCCACGGTATTTGATGAGTTCCGACTTAATTTCATCCACATTGCACTGCAATCTATTGACCATGTCCTCCACTTCCCAAATGTGATCCTATTTCCATCATCATTCCTATCCCATTCTACCTCGAAATCTGAAATATTGCTGATCGTATTTTCAACTACATTGAGCAACTCTTCAAAATATTCCCTCCATCTGCCCAAGGCATCCACAGGATTCACCAGCAGTTTTCCTGACCTGTGCAAAATACTTGTCATTTCCTTTTTACCTCCCTTTCGAAGACTGCTAATTACACTCCAGAATGGTTTTCCAGCTGCTTGACCCATAGTCTCCAACCTGTTTCCAAAGTCTTCCCAAGATTTCTTCTTGGATGCTGCAATTATCTGTTTGGCTTTGTTTCTTTCTTCAACATAACTTTCTCTTTCTACCTGAGCTCTAGTATGTAGCCATTTTTGATACGCCTTCTTTTTCCTTTTACAGGCTTCCTTGACTGTGGCATTCCACCAAGCTGTTCGCTTCATCCTACTTTTACACACTACTGTTCCAAGACATTCTTTAGCCACTTCTAGTACTGTGTCCCTGCACCTTGTCCATTCCTTTTCCAATGACTGTAATTGACTACATTGAACTAACTGGTACCTTTCTGAGATCGCTGTTATGTACTTGTGCCTGATTTCCTATCCCGAAGTTTCTCCACTCTTATTCTCCTACATATGGATCTGACCTCCTGCACTTTCGGCCTCACAATCCCAATTTCACTGCAGATTAAATAATGATCAGTGTCATCAAAGAATCCCCTGAATACACGTGTGTCCCTCACAGCCTTCCTGAATTCCTGATCTGTTATTATATAGTCAATGACATATCTGGTTCCCCTGCCTTCCCAAGTATACCGGTGAATGTTCTTATGTTTAAAAAAAGGAGTTTGTGATTACTAAGCAAATACTGGCACATAAATCCATGAGTTGTTTCCCGTTCCTGTTGGTCTCCATATCCTCTCCAAGTTTACCCATAACCTTTTCATACCCTTCTGTTCGATTTCCAATCCTGGCGTTAAAATCACCCATGAGCAGAACACTGTCCTTGTCCTTTACTCTAACAACTACATCACTGAGTGCCTCATAAAAGCTATCCATCTTATCTTCATCTGTCCCTTCACAATGAGAATATACTGACACAATCCTAATTTTCTTGCTAGACACTGTCAAATCTATCCACATCAGTCGTTCGTTTACATACCTTATTGCAACTACGCTGGGTTCCATTTCTTTCCTGATATAAAGCTCTACACCCCATTGTGCTATTCCTGCTTTGACTCCTGACAGGTAGACCTTGTATTCTCCCACTTCCTCTTCTTTCTCATCCCTTACCCGAATGTCACTAACAGCTAAAACGTTCAGCCCCATCTTACTTGCGGCCTCTGCCAGCTTTACCTTCTTCCCAGAGTAGCCCCCATTGATATTAATAGCTCCCCATCTCATTACCATTTGTTTGCCATGTCGTATTTTAGGAGTCCCTGGTTTGTCAGTTAGAGGTGGGACTCCGTCACCTCTAAAGGTCCGAGGCATTTTGCTCTGGTTGTTGCCAGCATCATATTTAAAGTACCAGGGAAGCAGGTTGCTAGCCTTATTTGCCCCGAGTCCCATTGAGTTTTACCCCTAACGGTTGAGGGACTAACCGGTCGATTTGGTAGTCTTTGCCGTCTGAGCACAAAGGTGACCACGACTCAGAATATGTCCGAGATGCCCAGCCTTCTTCCAAAGTAACTGGTATCCCGACTGTCGGGACCACTTACTTGGCCACTCATACGTTGCCCGTGGTTCATGAACTAGGACATGACTACAGGAACCCACACCATGAAGCACACGGTTATCAGTAAAAAATAAAAAATAATCTTGTTATGACATATACCTAAAAATACCGGTTATTGAGAACTGAAATTCCTGTATCTATTTTGAACCGGTACAGTTTTCCGCGTCCCTGGTATTGATATAGGCATAGGTATCCGTTACCGCGTTTCGTTTTCCTCAGCAGCGGCGAGAGATTCCCTGCTGCCAGAGCACTGCCTGATACGCCGGCAGAGGGGGGTGGGGGTTGGGGGGGGGGGGGCGGCTCACGTGGTGATAGCGCAGGCGTGCAGCAAGTGCAGAACAACTGCAGACAGCGGCGCATGTGTTTATCACTTCCGGCACTTGGCGGCATTTCCCCAGGCGGCCGTCCGGTGCTGGCGGTGGGTGTGGCCGCAGTAATTTGCCGCCACCGGCAGGGGGAGGGGGAGCATCGCGAGCTGACAACGCAACTCACGGTCAGGGCGTGCGCGTGCGTGCGCTAGTTACGCCCCCTGGGAGGGGAGGGGAGCGGATCGGAGCAGTGCGTCGTGCTCGCATTACGTGCTACCCTTTGTGCCGGTGTGTGATTTACTGTCAGCAGTTTACTCGCCAGCGCCCGCTACACAAATACCCGTCGTGTCCCCCCCAGTTCCGGCCAAGACCCCCGCTACACAATGCCTTATCTCGAGGACGGTACATGTTAGCGCCTACGTTGCAGATAACCCTCCCGTCGTTACTGCTACGCGGGTTGCCTGCCGTGTAGGGGTTCTTGCAATTCAAGTTCGTCGAAGTTTATTGCTTGCCTTGAGGAAGGAGCTGAGGAAGCATGTGTGTGTGTGTGTGTGTGTGTGTGTGTGTGTGTGTGTGTGTGTGTGTGTGTGTGTGTTGGTCTCAATCCTATCATACGCCAAGCTAAAAACTTGTTCGAAGAGGAAAATATGCTTCAAAAAATCAAGAGCGATTCGCCAATATAGCAAAACGAACCTCGCCAATAGTAGACACTGGTAAACAAGTAGGTACATTTCTGCTCTCTACATTTCTAAGAGGCATTCGGTACTTTACCACATCGTTGCCTACCATATGGATTATATTTGTAAATATGACTAAGAGAACGAACTACTTTCTTTAATTCCTTTTATATTTTTGCTCCATAATCAAATGAGTATTTTGGGATCCTGTAACAGGTTACGATCCGCGTGTGATCATCTTCAGTCTGAGGCCAGTTGCTGAAACCTGAAATCTGTTGTCACTGCGTTGCGTTGTCGACAGTACTGTTGTCGAGAAATGGCGGTACCAAAAGAAAATTCCGAGCAATCCATCTGGAAACTCACTGATTACATATTACATTAACTATCTTTGCCTTATTACGATTACCTGCTACAGAGACGAGACGATATATTCAGAGCCGGCCGCGGTGGTCTCGCGGTTCTAGGCGCGCAGTCCGGAACCGTGCGACTGCTACGGTCGCAGGTTCGAATCCTGCCTCGGGCATGGATGTGTGTGATGTTCTTAGGTTAGTTAGGTTTGAGTAGTTCTAAGTTCTAGGGAACTAATGACCACAGCAGTTGAGTCCCATAGTGCTCAGAGCACTTTGAACCATTTTTTTAAATATGTTCAGATGTTTTGTTTCTAACTGCAGCTGTACAAGTTTTGCGAAAGATTGTCTGAGACTTAGAAACCATTAAGACAAGACAATATAAGTGACGTGTCTTTGAGGTACGTGGCGCGTGGAGTGGCGCCATGTCACTGATTGTGCGGCCCCTCGCGCTCCAGGTCCGAGTCGTCCCTGTGGCCTGGGGGTGTGTGTTGTTCTTAGCACAGGGTAAAGTAGGGAACGATCATCAGTATATATATCTCTCATTGTGAGTTGATATAAGCATACTGAAGCGCCAAATGAAAGGTGTATCAAGGTCGGGATTCGAACCCGTGTTTACTGCTCACTGGACAGATGCGCTAACCACTACGCCACCCTGGCACAATGGCTTTGCACAACTACCCTATGACTCCCCTTCCTCAATCCACATTCCCATTGACGCCTCAACCTACTTCGTATTCCCCCTAAACTCGTTCGAGTGGCCAAATCGTCTGCGCCAAGATGGCGTATTGGTTATCGCATCTGTCTAGTGAGCAAGGAAGCCAGATTCTAATCCCAGCCTTGGTACAGATTTTCAGTCATTGCTTCAGTCTGCATGTATACGCCATAGATGTTTGAGACCTGACGAGGTCTCTGGATTCCTATAGTTTCTTTTGACATTGTGGATGACTGTCAGTGCATTCGGAACTCGGCGGTGATTTTTGAAGGTCTACAGACATTGACGAGCAGCCGTGCTAAACGCCCCTTCACACGAACGGTAGACGTGTTGTAAATGTGCGTTCCGCAAAGTGCGTACCTGCTGTTTGTATCGTGGGAGACTGTCATTAAGGGCCAGGTACTCAGCCGTAACACGTCGTATTACGGTTGCCCGCTTGCTCCATTCTCCTCCAGTCGCTCCTCTCGCTTGTACCTGTGCACGTAGCGAGGTGAGAACACGGCAGCTCACGCGGTGGCGTGTGGTGTGTGCCAGCAGCTTCCCGCGGCCGCTGCTCACGTTCGCGGCGGTGGCGACGATCACGATCCTGGTGGTGGGCGTGCTGGGCAACCTGCTAACCGTCGTCGCGCTGCTGAGGTGTCCCAGGGTCCGAAACGTCGCCGCCGCCTTCATCATCAGGTGAGCGCAGCCCTCGCTCTTTGCAGCCTCGCAAAGCTCTGCCAACACTCACTCCAATACTCTGCCGTCTGTGTCTTCCTTATCGACACCCCGTTCTTCTTCCATTACCTCATTAGGCGGTTCCTCTCCCTCCTAGTGGCGTTCACTGTATTGTCTCCACCTATCTGCTCCCTCCCTGCCTCCCTCTCTTTCTCTCTCCCCCCTCCCTCCCCCTCCCTCTCTCCCCCACCCACTGTCCCGCTCCCTCTCTTCCTCCCTCTCTCTCTTCTCCCTCCATCTCTACCTCCACTGCTCTCCGTTTCTCTCTCTTTCTCTCCTCCTTCTTCTCCCTCTTCCTCTCTGTCCTGTGCGTTTCAGTGCAATTCCCATTGAACTCTTGATACCTTACTTAAAGTTATCCACGTTACTTAATTTTATCTATTACTGTCACTCTTTTTTCTTAAAATAAAGAACAATCGCCTTCTCAGTCGTCATTGTGACTATAAGCGATTCTTCTTTATTTTATCCACGCTATATAGATATAATTTTAGCGCTACGACTGTCTTAGTATTTTTATGAAATAATGTATGCTGCAATAGTCACCTGTTACTAATGCACGGTGTGTGAAAAGGATCATCCAATTTGGCACATCTATACTTCTGAAACTAATAATCATATACAATGAATTTTGTTTTTCGACCAACGGGAAACTCAAAATGTCCCGGCGTAGCGACAAGCGCCTGCACGAAGGTCAAGAATGATGCATCAGTCCCATAGTCCTCAGAGCCAATTGAACCATAAGTACGTACGTTATGCCAGAGATGGTCACATAGCCATTCTGTTTGCAGGCGGAAAAATTTGTCTGCGGGTATCTTGGAAGCTTTCTACTTCTCCCGATATTTTTGAATAGCTGTTTTACTGAATGTAAATTGATGTAAAAACGTTACATGTGCAGACCCCTTTGTATAAGAGTTAAATCTTACAAAAAAAAATCATCCATTAGAAAACGAAAGACGTTATTTCCGTTGACTGTAGCGGTAGCTTTGTGACAGCACACATACTTGCAGAAACATGTGTAACAACTGAAACTACAGAAAACACTCATCATTAATGATATTGCGACATTTGTGAACGGTTTAGGAAAAGAGGAAGAGTTTTCTTCCGCATTAGAATTCTGTTTCAAAATACACTGACGGAAAAAAAATCGCAACAACACTAAGTTGTTGCCCAACATAATCGAAAGTTGGTAGGCGTGTTTCTACACCTGAAAGATTATGTCTATTCAAGTGCCGCCAATCAAGTTTGCTTGAAATACACGCTGTAACGGTCTTCAGCATTTTTCGGCGTTGAGATTGGACGTGGTGAGTTGACGTTAGTCAAAAATGCCTGTGAGGCGATAAAAACACCATTATAAACTCGTCACTTGAGTTTGAACGAGGTCGTGTAACAGTGCTACGAAAAGCCGAATGTTCCCTCTGCGTTACTGCAGAAAAAACTGGCAGGAATATAAGCAGAGTACATGATCGCAGGCTGCGGTGGTCACGGGAATGTGCGGTCTGAAAAAGACCGGACAGTCACGTGGCGCCACCAAGAGGAAAGACGATCGTAATCGGCGCATGGCTCTGGTGCATCGTACAACATCTGCAGCACCAATTGGAACCCAGTTGCCACCACTGTGACACGACGAATTGCTGCAAATCGCTTACTTCGAGGAGAGCTCCGAGCCAAACGCCCTGTACTCTGCATTTCACTGACCCGCAAGCCACAGCCACTTGCGATTTCAGTGGTTTCAAGCAAGAGCGCAGGCCACGTGCTGGCCAGAATAAAGCCAGCCGAGGGGCCTACAGCATACCCGTGTGCGTGCTAGAAACGCTGAACCTACACCCAGAGTTACGTCTGGAGTGCGACTTCGTAAGACAGCAGGACAGAGCACTCTCGTCGTCCGGTTCTAGGCGCTTCAGTCCGGAACCGCGTGACCGCTGCGGTCGCAGGTTCGAATCCTGCCTGGGGCATGGATTGTGTGATGTCCTTAGGTTAGTTAGGTTTAAGTAGTTCTAAGTTATAGGGGACTGATGACCTCAGATGTTAAGTCCCATAGTGCTCAGAGTCATATGAACCATCTGAACTCTCGTCTTTCTCTCACGCATTCTCACTGCAAATTTGTTCCTCTGTCTAGTGATTCGACATGTTGTGTTGCCATTCGTGAACAGCTTTCGATGGGCTGTTTTCCAACAGGATAACACTCGCCGACATATCGCTCTTGTAACCCAACGCTGGAGTAGTTATCCCATGGCGTCCCAATGTGCTCGACTGGAGAGAGATCTGGTGATTGAACAGCCAAATGAAGGATGTCGACGTGTCTACATGTTGCCTTGGCCTTCATCATCAGATCTGTCTCCAGTTGAGAGCATACGGGACGCCATGGGATGACTACTCCAACGTCATCCACGACCAGCATTAGCCGTTCTGTATCGACCGACCAAGTGCAACTGGCACTGAACTCCATCCCAGACACCGACATTCGGAATCTGTACAATACAACCCATGCACGTTAGCATGCCTGCATTCAATATTCTGGCGGTTAAACTGATTATTGTGGTACTAGCATTTCACATTTGCAATCGTTTATCTCGCGCTTACATTAACCTGTGATCTTGCAATGTTAATCACTTAAATGGGTTACCTAGACAAATATATTCCAGAAATTTCAATACTTGAAATTTTTTTCTTTGGGTGTTGCGATTTTTTCCGTCGGTGTATAACATACAGTTGCGCAGAATATTGTATTAAATGTACAGGCTGATTCAAAAAGAATACCACAACTTTAAAAATGTGTATTTAATGAAAGAAACATAATATAACCTTCTGTTATACATCATTACAAAGAGTATTTAAAAAGGTTTTTTTTTTCACTCAAAAACAAGTTCAGAGATGTTCAATATGGCCCCCTCCAGACACTCGAGCAATATCAACCCGATACTCCAACTCGTTCCACACTCTCTGTAGCACATCAGGCGTAACAGTTTGGATAGCTGCTGTTATTTCTCGTTTCAAATCATCAATGGTGGCTTGGAGAGGTGGCCGAAACACCATATCCTTAACATACCCCCATAAGAAAAAATCGCAGGGGGTAAGATCAGGGCTTCTTGGAGGCCAGTGATAAAGTGCTCTGTCACGGGCTGCCTGGCGGCCGATCCATCGCCTCGGGTAATTGACGTTCAGGTAGTTACGGACAGATAAGTGCCAATGTGGTGGCGCTCCATCCTGCTGAAATATGCCCCATATACAGACATTGTGACGGTTGACTTTCCCGTTAGTGTGGAAAGTTACTTCATCACTAAACACAATCTTTGAAACGAAAGATTCATCTGTTTCCATTTGAGCAAGGATAAAATCACAGAAATCGATTCTTTTAATCTTATCAGCTGCAGACAGTGCTTGAACCAATTTCAGACGATAAGGTTTCATAACTAACCTTTTTCGTAGGACTCTCCATACAGTTGATTGTGGAATTTACAGCTCTCTGCTAGCTCTGCGAGTCGATTTTCCTGGGCTGCGAACAAATGCTTGCTGGATGCGTGCTACATTTTCATCACTCGTTCTCGGTCTTCCAGAACTTTTCCCTTTGTACAAACACCCATTCTCTGTAAACTGTTTATACCAACGTTTAATACACCACGTATCAGGAGGTTTAACACCATACTTCGTTCGAAATGTACGCTGAACAACTATCGTCGATTCACTTCTGCCGTACTCAATAACACAAAAAGCTTTCTGTTGAGCGGTCGCCATCTTAGCATCAACTGACGCAGACGCCTAGTCAACAGCGCCTCAAGCGAAAAAATGTACAACTAAATGAAACTTTATAGCTCCCTTAATTTGCCGACAGATAGTGCTTAGCTCTCCCTTTTGTCGTTGCAGAGTTTTAAATTCCTAAAGTTGTGATATTCTTTTTGAATCACCCTGTATTATTGTTTTTCCTTAAACCCTACAACTTTTAAGAAAGTGGCTCATAGTTTGAACTAATAACCTTGCTTTGAGGATATTGTGTGAATTTTTTCTGAGCTGTTCTTTTTCTGATTGGTTTCCATCGAACAGACGCGTAAATAAGTGTAATGAAAGTATTGTTTAATCACCTTGCTTAATGTAGATTAGTTTCTTCCTTTCTTATTTTGTTTCAGTGAGGATAGGACTGTAAGGACGTGGAGTTAAAGAAAATTAGAAAATAAATCTCACCAAATTGGGTAAATTTGTGACAAATGCTTGTCTTTATATGGATAAAACAAAATTCACAAGAATTTGTAACGAAGATATAACTGCGTGTCATAAAGAAACTCAGGGTGAGCGCGTCTTTCGCGAAAGACGAATTTAAGTCTCTTTTTCCCAGTCTTAGACTTCGAGTCACAACGTGGTCCCGAAGTTGGTAACTTTTTGACAGTTATTATTTTACATCCCGAATATCTAACTGCATACAAAACTGTTGTTTCTACCAATATTGAAGGATAAATGTTATATAACCCCACGTAAGTGGAAATTAAATGACACAGTAAATAATTTTATAGTGTTGCGTTACATAAAGTGATAGAAGCGTCGCAAAGTTGCCCCATTTTACGGTACCGGTACAGTAAGTATTGTATATTTCAAAATATTTTCTCGGCTGAAGGGTACTGAAATGAGGTTCGGACATCCCAACCACTCATATGGGGGAGTGCAATTACGGTTTAAACAAACCATTAGGCATGTAATTTCCGTCCGTAGCTGCGACCCGCCTCTCTCGTGTCTGATGTGGTAGGAAGCCGCTCCCGCCTCCCCTGTACCGGCAATAAAGTCGCATCAGCTTCCGGCGGCTGGGCGCGGGTGCAGACACTTGCTGCCGGGCTGCAGGAGGTCTTCAAAGCGCCGCCACTGTCTCCCCGCCGAGGTATTAATTCGGAGGGAACAATGGGGAGGGTTCGGTATTTACTCCAAAGCGGCCATTGTTGGCGGGTTCACCGAACGGAATTACGCGGCCCGGGCAGTCAGGGGAAATAGCGGCAGAAATTGCACTGGCGCAGCCGCCGCTATTCAGTTCCCCGGGCTAACTGGCGCGTCGATTTATGAAACTATTCCGCCGCAATTAGTTAAAAAGCGCTCGATTTTGCACTCCCCCCCCCCCCCTCCTCTCGTCGCGCGCACCGAATCCAGTCGCCGTTATTTCGTCAATTCTTTTGTCCGTACACGCTGCCCCGCCGCGGTGAATATCTATAATCAGTGGCAGTGGGGTGGGGTGGGCGAGCGGTAGAGGCTATTAACCCGCCTGAATGCCCCAGCTCTGGTGAGGTGTTTATTTGGGGCCACATCCGGGTGCAACGCACTCTCCCTATCCGATCCGCAAAAAAAAATGTCGCGACTAGGGCGTCGTTCAACTGCGGTTTTCTCGAAAACTAATTACGGGGCCAGCATCGAAATTAAAAGCGGACGTATCGCGAAGGAATTATCCGAATGGGACGGAAACTGGTAGATGTGATGTACATGTACAAACACGTGATTACAATTCCAGAAAATTGGATGATTTATTCAAAAGAAAGAGCTTCATAAACTGAACAAGTCAGTAGCGCGTTGGTCCAGCTCTGCCCCTTATATAATCAGTTATGCGGCTTGGGGTTGACTGACGGAGTTGTTGCATGTCCTCCTGCGTTACTGGCATGCACAGTATGTGAAGTTGTTTCTCTCTAATAAATCATCCATATTTTCTGCAACTGCATTCATTTGTTTTTATGTACGAGTACATGTATACCACATATGCAGTTTTGCGCCCAATTCTGAAAATTCCTTCGTTTTGTCTTAGAGTGAATTACCTTGCCCAGAAAACATGCAACATAATCTCCATTTCCAAATATGTGCTGTGATCCACGCGCAACTGAACTATCGCGTGTACGACGTCGACAGCTGAATGACTGCTTCAGAGTAGAAAATCTTTCGGTGAGGTTTTTCTGTCGTGGTTCTGTGCGGGAAGGCAGCGGTCGCGACTGAAGGGCGTTGTGCTGCAGCTGCACTTGTAAATCCTTTAGGGACGGGGGAAAAAAGTTACCGACCGTCTTCCTGATGGATAAAAGACCGGATTAGGCGCTAGTATGACTTTGGAGATGGATAAACCACAACAGTATCGAAATTTTACGAGAATGACAGGGATGGAGATGGAAGACATACTATTTATAACTGGATCCAAAATTGCCAAGCAAGACACTATTATGGGTAAATCTATTTCTGTTAGTCACAGACTATTTGTGAAATTAACACGTAAACCTATCCCTGTGATACACTCCGATTTTGATTGGCTATGAATATGTTATAGCAAAAAAGGGACATATTTTTTTATTCGTGCCCATACGTCCGTTAAGAGGGTGAAACGCACCCTGAAAAAAAAATGAGTTCAGTATTTCTGAATGAATACCGTTGAAAAGCATCAAATAAAAGTTGTATGGTTTTTAATGTACGTTACAATGGTGCACCGAGATTTGTCGAGGAAGGTATTTTCTTTAAAAAACAAATACCCTCCCCGACAAGTCAGTTTTTTTTTATTTGTTTCGACATTTGACTAACACCAAAACGTATAACATTGTTAATACCAAATTCGGTCATACATGATCAAGTGGTATTCCAAAGAGGTATATGTCAGAAATGAGCTAGCTCGCATCTCGTGGTCGTGCGGTAGCGTTCTCGCTTCCCGCGCCCGGGTTCCCGGGTTCGATTCCCGGCGGGGCAGGGATTTTCTCTGTCTCGTGATGGCTGAGTGTTGTGTGTGTTGTCCTTAGATTAGTTAGTTAGGTTTAAGTAGTTCTGAGTTCTAGGGGACTGATGACCATAGATGTTAAGTCCCATATATCGCTGCAGCGCGCCCGCGCGGTGAAATTGCAGCCAAAGTTTACAAATCTGCTTTTTCCGACGATCCCTGAGTGAATATCAATTTGTGACCAATTTGCATAACTCCTTTGTGGTTCGTCTTTTTTTGTGTATTAGTGTATTAAATGCACTTCTTTTCAAAGGTGTGTTCCACTCCCTTAACAACCGTATGGCGACGGATAAAAAATCGTGCCTCTTATTTTGCTCTACACTACAACATATTCAAAGGCGATCAAAATCGAGATGTATCCTTTGGTACGTTTACTTGTAAGATTTCTAGATCAGCTGCAGGGTCACAATTATTGAACTATACGAAAAATACGTAAATTAGCTACAAACTACAGCGTCCACACACTTTCTTCAACATGCAAACGTCACTACAGATATTCAGATTTATCTGTATCTGCTATCATTGGCCATAATGTGACACAGACGAATAGCGAAATTCTGCATGACCCGCTGAAGTGTCGGAACATCTTTGCTATCGATGACGACCTGAATGGGTGTTTTCGGCTCAGCAATGGTTTTGGGTTTATTGCTGTACACCTTTTCGTTAATATAGCCCCACAGAAATGAGTCGCATGTGTTCAGATCCGGACAATATGGCAGCCAATCGAGGCCCATGCCTGTGCCCTCTGGGTACTCCAGAGCCAGAATGCGGTGACCCGAACAGAGTAAAGAGACATCTCGCCCCCGAAATGTAAGTGGGTTTCGTCGCTAAAACAAACTATACAGCGCACACTAATTCTCGCCATGCCCCGCGGTCAACCGTGCAGTTTGAACGTCCTAACGTAAATTGTTCAGAAGTTATAGCGATTTTATTTTATATAGTTCAATAATTGTCACCCCTTACATTTATTCTCTTTAGTATTTTAAGGAACAACTACGATGAAATAACGTTACACCAATTTCATCTTGATACGCACAGACGTTCATAAGCCAAATACGGTGGATATTGGGTAAATTAAGCATTTCGAGCCATACACTTATTTGAACGTTTCTACTTTTATTGAATCCTGAAGCTTCGTTCTTCAACAGCCAATACAATAACATAATCAATAAATTTCACGTCATATACAACTATAGGTACAGTTGCATTATTTGAAGTTAAATGGCAATTTTCCGAGTTCCAAAACGGCTACTTCCAATGTAACTTGAATTCATTCTCTTTGTTAATTAATCTCTGTTGTAAAACTGCTTTGACTGATACCTTAACAAATAAATATTCTGGCAAATTTCTTCTGTGGAGGTGTTAAAAACTGCAGCCATTTCTGCCAACATACTTTGGTTCTTATCTCAGTTCCTGTAGTCCAGTAACTGTACAGCACTTCTCTAACATTCTGCGTGGTGTCTGTTGTTTCTATATCGTGTCTCCTTACCACTTTCGCGCAACGACGCTGTGAGAGTGTTTTTTAGGGAATTGACTAGTCTAAACCTGGGACCTGTTGCTGGTAAGGAGACGCCAGACCACACATGACATGTAGAAACCAGAAGAGTTCAGTGACACTAGCGATGATATAACCAAATACTTAATGATTTCACCGTCAGCTCCACTGCACTCCCTGTAAAAGAATCTTAATACTAACTAAATTTAGTGGAAGGGGTTCAAGGCTTTCCTATTTTTAGTTAGTTGGTAAAATAACGTCGAAAAAGCAGTTAAGTTTACCATTGGAATTCTTATTCTACTCACAAAACATTGTTTATAAATTGCACTATTGATAAAAGGAAATGTTTCAATACAGAATGGTAAAAACCAACTGCGTTCAACAAAAATGTGAACGAAAATTCCCTGAGTGGGTTTCCAAGTTCTACAATGGATCGAAGGATGACCTATGCCTATATCACATCTATAATCTAGGTTTAAATTAAGTTTCACAAAAGAGAAAACTATCAAAATGGTCTACAGTGACCCTCAATTATCTTTAATTACTTATCTAACTTGTCGTAAATTACAGTGGCTGATGTGGCTTCTCAATAACTATATAACAAAAAAAAATCATCGCGTTTCAGATTTTTACTTCAAGTGGCAAATGTGAACACCATGTGCTTTAATTGACGATCGACACTAGTATTACGCAAAAAGGGGGTGTCACAGATGAGACTTCTGCAGTTCTGAGTGAAGCTTTATGCGCTGTTATGCGGCATCGAGTGCGTTCATTACTTTGTCGGTGTTCGGCAGGGGGCGGCGGCCGGCGCAGCAGCCATCCAGCTCGCCGTCTCGGAACTAACTCTCCTCCTAACCTCTCCTTACTACAATTTACCGAAGTTGCTTTAAAAAAACTATCTGTCTATGTTTTCATCTGACCAATCAGGGTCTCAATGTTAACCTTAAGCTCCGCCTACAAAAATTCTGTCCATCCAATGAGAAACGTTATACTTTTCATGGTGGGGCAATGTTTTTAAAGTTTGCAACGTAACAGAGACGCGAAAAAGTCTCACGCTAAAACTTGCAGCTGGTGTGGTCCTTTTAGCGTTATGTTCTTCTGGAGGGCTCTATCTTTTAACATGGGCTTGGGGGTGGTCCTAACGGTTAGCTGGCGACGTGGGTGTCCGTCCCTTATCGTAGGGCCTTCTAACTTAACACGGTTCTGCTCTCGGCTTCTGTTCTCGTTTTTTCCCTCGGAACTGCGTCTGTCTCACGGTGGAAAGGGATGACATGCATTTAGGCATTCTTGTGTTAGTCTGTGGTATTCCATTTGCTCACTCGTTACTCGTATTACATTGGTTAATTTAATGTCACGATTTATTCGGAGCTATGTGACATACTACTGGATTTGCTTATCATGGCAGTGTTTTCATGGAAGGTGTTGGATTTGGCTGACACGTTACACTTTCCTCGCACAAATTCATTAAATGCACAACTTCGTCCTGGGTCCACTGCCTGGCGGCTTTCTTCATTACTGTTTCTGCCGACACATCGCTGACATTCACTCTCAGTGCGTATCCATCGTGACAGTAACAATGTTGGTACGTGTGCACAGACTGTCACATTGCAGTGTTAATGTGGTGCAGTGCACAGGGCTCTAGACTTCCATTCATATCAACATGGAATCGAGGCACTTTAATGGCAATTTCTTTTACTTTCGATGTTAATTGTATACAATGTGTCTACGATTATTTATGTGCTATCTGTTGCGGCGTATTATTTAAGTGTAGAACTTTCGAAATATGCTAACAGCTCGTTTTTTATTTTTCGTTTAGGACGTAAAACGGACCATTTCTTCTGTCGGAAACATACGAAGCCACATATTATGGCTCAAACCCGCGCTTTTGTGGGTACTATTATTTAATGTGTGCACGAGTGCAAAATATATTACCACGACTCGGTGCTGTACAAATCTGGGACGCAATATGGCCGCTCTGCAGGCTCCGAATACTCTCAGCTCTTCCGACAACGCCGGTGTAGTTTTTCCTGTCTGAGAGCAGCTCTCTGCAGATGGAGGTTCTAAAGGTATAACCTCGCAGGAGCGACTATTTGAAATGTTTCCTCACTTTCGGATACTAGCGGCGAGTTGACTTTCGCCTCTGTTTGCACGGCAGTTATAGCTCGCAAAAGCTCTCTGAGACTGGAAAACTCTCACGCGTATACCTAGCTTAAGCGACTTTGACAAGTGGCGGTTTGTTATCGCTTCTCGAAAGCGGCAAAGTTTGTCGGTTTTTTTGGGTGCAACTGTCGTGAAGAGTTGTGGGAAGCGGTTGCAAGACGTCGAAACCGCGGGTAGGCGGCAAAGCGTCGGAAGTTTTCGCCTCACCACATAACGTGGAGGCCGAAGACAGAGGACAGATGGCGATGTGGTAGTGGGCGTTACGTTCGTATTTGTGCTCTAACTGCCAGACAGGGATATATTCAGCGTAGATGTAAGTACAGAAATCACTGAGAACATTTGAAAATTAAACTACCTTGAGGTGCACGGGGACAAATTTTTCGTTAGGCCTACGTACCTCAATGGCACACCCATGAAGTAGATCTCAAAGTAAAAATTAACACACATCTAACCTAATGACTGTAGCATGTTGTCGAAACGATGTCATGACAATTAAGAACTAAATTCCGCCCGAACAGGACATGAGGGCCCAAAGGTACCGACCGGCCACCGTGTCATTCTCAGCCAAACGGCGTCACTGGATGCGGATATGGAGGGGCACGTGCTCAACTCACCGCTCTCCCGGTTTACGAGATCGCAGCCGCTACCTCTCAGTCAAGTAGCTCCTCAGTTTTGCATCACAAGGGCTGAGTGCATCCCGCTCGCCAACAGCGCACGGTAGGCCTGATGGTTACCCATCCAGGTGCAAGTCCAGGCCAACAGCGTTTAACTTCGGTGATCTGACGATTAGTGGAAAATAAAAGTGACTGAAGCTGGAAAAATACTTTATAGTCTAGGGAAAAACGCTACGGATGCTCTACGCAGAACAACGCAATATCACACACCGACGACGCGTTTGTGACTTCATTACTTGCATGCTTTGACAACGGCTGCGATGAACACTTTGTTCGCTAAATGCCGCCGACGACTGACGGGATCTTAAGCTGGACAGTGTATGGCGAAGGCAACAGCTACAATCGTGTCGCAGATCGAGAGGTAAAAGGAAGTGTCCACAAAAGGCTGTCGCGACGGCTGTGACTGGCCGGCGCACCAGCTCGACGCCTGTTTTGCTCGCCGCCACGCCCCGCTCCCCCTCGCCGCCTTAATGAGAAAACTTGGCGGCAATACTGGACGACCCGCTCGCTCGTTAAGAGCCGGCGCCGCCGCAACCACCCTCCGCCAGCCACCTCGGCCCTGCCCCGCAGCCAGGCACTGCAGATTTCTGGCGTAGCCCTCTCCCACTGCGAAACCGGAAACAAATGGCTCATTTCGAACGTCCAACAAAATAACACAGTTACTCAAAACGGAACGTTGTTGCGTGACTACTCAAACCAACGTACTGATGGGAGAAATGGGTTAAGATTGATATTTCAAGTCCGGTCCTTACAAGGTCATTAGAAGTGAGGCACAGAATGGACATCGCTGGAAACGTGCAAAATATATGCAGGGTAAGGCAGCTAAGACAAGCCGTCCGAAACACGGGGGGAGTTTGGCCAGTCACGAATTCCTCTTTTATTCCAACCTCTCTCAGTGTAGCACTTGCTCCTTACATTCTCAATTGTTTGTTGGATATTTTCCGATCTCTGTCTTCGATTACAGTTTTTACCCTCTACAACACCCTCCGGTACGTTGGAAATTATTCCGTAATGCCTTAACACATCCGCTATCACCCTCACCCTCCTTCTTGTTAGTGCCTGCCAAATGTTCCTTTCTTCGCCGATTCTGTGGAGAACCTCATCATAATCCCTGCCCACCTAGCTTTCTACATCCTTCTATAGCACCGCATCTCAAAAGCTTTGATTCTGGTTTCCCCATTGTCCATGATTCACTACCATACAATGCTGTGTTCCAAACGTACATTCTCAAAAATTTCTTCCTCAGATTAAGGGCGATGTTTGATGCTAGAACACTTCTCATAGCAAGGAATTCCCTTTTTCCTGTTCCAGTGTACTTTTTATACCCTCCTTGCTCCTTCGATCATGTGTTGTTTTAATTGCAAGGTAGCAGAATATTCCTTAACTTTTCACGGTCACCAATTAAGTTGCTAAGTTTATTGCTAATCTCGTTTCTGTTACCCCGCACAACTTTCATCTCTCTTCTGTTTACTTTCAACCCATATTTTGTACTCATAAGACCGTTCACTCCCTTCAGCAGATCCTGAAATTCTTCTCCACTTTCACTCAGGATTGGAATGTCATCACCGAATCTTATCATTGATATCCTTTCACCTTGAATTTTAATCCCACTCTCGAATTTTCGTTTTATTTCCGCCATTGCTCCTTCGATGTACAGAGTGAACAGCAAGGTCGAAAGACTGTATACCTGTCTTACACTGTTTTTAATCCGAGCATTTCATTCTTCGACTTCCATTCTCGTTGTTCCCTTCTGGTTTGTTATACACATTCTATACCATCCGTCTTTCCATATAGGTTGCTGCTGTTTTTCTCAGAATACCGACGAATAGTAGTGGACCTAAAACTGAACCGTGTGGGACTCCATTCGTTATTTCTGCCTGGTCACCAGAATAATCTCTCTCCTTTACAAATAATTTAGTGCCACTTTTTCGAGTCGCAGTCGCATAGCTCAGTCGGTAAGACTTGCAAAGTGCAAGGATCGTGGTTCAAGTGTGGGTCCAGGAAGAAATTTTAATATGTAGGAAACATCAATTTGTTAGTTTATTTCGTAATTCTCTTTTAGTATTTTCATGAAGAGGCGATCCTCTATCAAATTTTTGGACTGAAGGCTCGGGTGGGTAACGAGTGTGGAAGAGAGATTAGCTGAGTGCGTCAACGGTGGAGAAGTGAAGGCAGTGGGAAAGAAAAACCGTGTGGGTGGCTTGTTTGCAGTCGGAGGCGGGAGTAGAAGACACCACGCCCCTGAAGGAAACAATTTCACGGTGTCTCGGAGACGCGCCCTGGGAGGGCAGTGGCGAGTCAAGCAGAGTAAAGGGCCGGCCAGGAAAAAGGGCGCAGGGCGTTAACCCTTAGGGCGGTGTGGCGAGCTGCGGCGGCTACGGGACGCACGCATAATCGCCGCAGGTGCGTGGCCGCCACAGCCATCACCCTCCAGGGTACCGGCACTGAAACTGAAACGGCCAGGTCTCGGCGAAGCCATTCTTACGAAGTCGATCGCAATTGCTTCTACACCTATACGAGTACTCCGCAAGAAATTGTGCGGTACACGGTGGAGTGTGTCTTGTACCATTGCCAATTAGCTTTTTTTTCTTTATTGACAAAACCATTGTAATTATACAAAATTAACCCACTTCCTTATCTTATTAGTGGGTCATAATAATTATACATCTAATACTTAATTTGCAGCTAGTTACAGTTTTATGAGTGAGCTACAGTTAGTTTTTCATACAATGGGTATTTAATTTCTAATATCTACAGCTTATATGTAATTCTTATAACTAATCCCTATCGCCTGCAGCGTCACATGTGTGCCACTGAAAGATATAAACCTGCTTTTAAGTTGCCCTGTTCTTCGAGCTAATCCCGAAGAGCGGGCCCCTGGCACTGGGCAGGCCTCGATGTTGATTCGCTGCACTTCCCTAGCATAGTTTCTCCGAAACTAAGTCCTACAAACTAACTTATCCTGCGTCATTTCCGGTGCGCGTCGTTATCGCTGGTATTGACCACCACTCCCCCTAATCCTGCGCGTGGCGGATTCCAACTGTGATGGAAAGTCGGCCAGGCCACGCACAGGCGGTATGGGAACAGGGCTCTGGACGCAATCAGTGGTGGTTGTCTTTGTTATTTAATTTATGTCCCTCAACTTTCCGTAATACCTCGTTGGCCAATGTGTTTAAGATCTGGAAAGTGCCCTCCCGTCTAAGTAGTTAATATGTGTCATAGTTTGGTAGTCTGTCTCGAAGTGTCTTGAAGAGGGGAAATTCGTAAACTACATGGTCGGGCGTACACTCCGAATCGCCACAGTCACACGCTCTCGTAGCCCTCTTCCCAAATCGACGTAAGTATGTCGGGTAGGGTCCATGGCCAGTAAGAAAATGGATCAGTCCTCGTGTGGGCTCCAAGTATTTCATTTCCAAGCGTACCCTCACATCAGGTATGAACTGGAAAGTTCTACGTCCAGCCTCTTCTCCCTCCGAAGACTCCTGCCAAAGTTCCTCCCCTCTTTTCCTTATTTCCCTTTTATCCCCCACCCTTACACCCATGATGTCTGCAATCTTCTCATAATTTCCCTTTCTGGCCCAGTACCAAGCCGCTTATTCGCTTATTTTGATGTCCAGAGGGCAGAGCCCCATTATGACTGATGGGGCCCCCCGTGAAGATGTTCTGTAGGCTCCCACAGCTCTTAATACCATGCTTCTCTGGACCCTTCTCACTGCCATGGCGGGCACAACCCTCGTGCGCCTGTGCGACCAGACTCCTGAGCCGTAGCCCACAACTGAGGTTAGGATACTATTGTGGTAGAGTTTAATCAGGTGTGGTGGGGGATGGAATCTTTTATGACCTACTGAGATGAGGTTGTTTAATATCTGGAGATCTCTCTGGGTTTAGTCATGTGGCACAACTGTTGGAGTTTCTCTATGGCTCTGTCAATTTTCGGTTCAATGTCTTCACGGCTACGGCTACCGACCAACAGGAGGAGGTCATCCGCTAGGCCATCACCTCTAGCACCTCATCACTTTGTTGTAACCTGTCTGGTAGTGGCTCCAGGTGGATGTCCCAGAAGAGGGGTCCTAAAACGGATCCTTGGGGACATCCTTTAGTGATTGCTTTTCCAGCTCTTTCGTCAGGGGATGATAGCCAGACCTCCCGATCCTTACAATAGCTCCTCAGCTTTCCTGTTTCACTCGCAAATAGAGCGACGAGAGAAAGACTGACTGTAGACCTCCGTGCGATACCTGATTTCCCTTATTTTGCCTTCGCGGTCCTCATATGAAATGTACAGGGGTTCGACAAAAATATGGAAATGTTGCCAGAAATGTGTGCTTCAACATACGTGCACATTACGACACACAGGAACTAATGACATTAGCTGCCACTGGACATCGATTTAAATCAATAGAGAAAGTTGAAAATTTGTACCAGACCAGGATTCGAACTGGGGTCTCGTCCTTACTAGGCACGTGCGCCATCCGGATACAGTGGCCGTCACAACTACACGCACTACCCTAGCACGCCTCCTGCAGACCCAAACCCTCAACTTATCCCCACACTAGTAACGAAGTCCGCCTTGCACATTATCCTCATTACGAGTACGTGCGGCATTTCGACGATTCCGAGTGTGGTGTGCATCAGCACCGAAGTAATCGACTGGTCCTCCTCATCTTATTATACACTACTGGAAGATGAAGAGAGGACACAATGAATTCGTCGACCCAGCAGAGAGTAGTTTTGCTGACACGCTCTTGAGAATGTATACAACAAACGATCATACCAGCAGTTCCATACTCACCTGAGTACAGTCGACAGGGCAGGGCATGCAAAATGTCGGCGGTAGTACCGTGTATGCCCCACTTTTCCATCGATGCAGGCTGCACTTCTCCCATTTAGTCAATAACAGAGGTGACGAATGTAGTCTTGCGTGTGGTCTGCCATTGCAATTTTCACCTGGTGCCTTAATCGGGGCAAATTTCCTGTTGCCCTTGCGCATACGGAAAGATGACGTTTGACCCAGTCCCAAACACGTTCATTGGGGGACAGATCTGAGGATTACGCTGGCCAGGGTAGTGGATATACGCCTTGGAGAGGAAGTTGGATGTCACGGTATACGTGTGGAGTGAGTGCAATGTCATGTTGGAAAATGACATCGCCCTCTCGATACCAGAACGGTGGCACGACGGACTGAATGATGTTATGGATGTACTGTGCACTGTTCAATGTTCCCGCTGCGGTCAACAGAGGTGAATTGTCATTAGAACACATGACTACCCACACTATGATGCTGGGTATTGGCCCTTTGAACCTCTGTCGTGTACACTCTAGACGTTAGCGCTCCCTTACACGATGCCACACGCGAGTACGACCATTAGTGGCACCGAGGCACAAACGACTATCGTCGCTGAAGACAACACGTCTCCATTCGTCTTTTTGTAAGAGCCTAGCGCGACACTACTGGAGGCGGGCTGAACGATGAAGCGAGAGCAGAAGAAGCCCTAACGCGTCCTGGGCGGAGACTGTAGTGAATACCCATCGCTGATAATCGCAGAACACGGAGTTCCTAATTTTTTGTGAAGTCGCGGTGCGGTCCCATACGGCACTTCGTAGACTGCGATGGTCTAGGCTCGCATTAATGCATCGCCGCTGTCTGGACCCAGGCTGAAGGACACGTGCTCCTTCTGCTGACGGCTGGTGAAAACATCGATGCATTGTAGAGACCTCTCACCACATGCAGTATGACTGCCTTAACTCCCGCAGACCTCCTTCAAACTCCTTCAGAAACGGTTCGTGTACACGCTGTTGCCGCTTGGTAACTACACTACTGACCATTAAAACTTCTACACCAAGAAGAAATGCAGATGATAAACGGGTATTCACTGGAAAAATATATTATACTAGAACTGACATGTGATTACATTTTCACGCTATTTGGGTGCATATATGCTGAGAAATCAGTACCCAGAACAACTACCTCTGGCCGTAATATCGGCGTGTACAGGTACAACTGTACATGCAGCTTCAACACAATACCACACTTCATCAAGATTAGTGACTGGCATATTGTGACGAGCCAGTTGCTTGGCCACGACTGACCAGACGTTTTCAGTTGGTGAGAGAGCTGGAGAACGTGCTGGCCAGGGCAGCAGTCGAACATTTTCTGTATCCGGAAAGGCCAGTACAGGACCTGCAACATGCGATCGTGCATTATCCTGCTGAAATGTAGGGTTTCGCAGGGATCAAATGAAGGGTAGAGCCACGGGTCGTAACACATCTGAAATGTAACATCCACTGTACAAAGTGTCGTCAGTGGGAACAAGCGTTGACCGAGACGTGTAACCAATGGCACCCCATACCATCACGCGGGGTGATAAGCCAGTATGCCGATGACGAGTACACGCTTCCAATGTGCGTTCACCGCGATGTCGCCAAACACGGATGCGACCATCATGATGCTGTAAACACAACCTGGTTCAAAAAATGGTTCAAATGGCTCTGAGCAATATGGGACTTAACATCTGAGCTCATCTGTCCCCTAGACCTTAAAACTACTTAAACCTAACTAACCTAAGGACATCACACACATCCATGCCCGACGCAGGATTGGAACCTGCCTAGAACCACTCGGCCACATCGGTCGGCAAACAGAACCTGCATTCACACGAAAAAATGACGTTTTGCCATTCGTGCACCCAGGTTCGTCGTTGAGTACTCTATTGCAGGCGCTCCTGTCTGTGATGCAGCATCAAGGGTGACCGCAGCCATGGTCTCCGAGCTGATAGTCCATGCTGCTGCAAACGTCGTCGAACTGTTATTACGGATTTCTCCTCCTTACACGAGGCATCACAACATCGTTTCACCAGGCAACGCCGGTCAACTGTTAGTGTATGAGAAATCGGTTGCAAACTTCCCTCATGTCGGCACGTTGTAGGTGTCGCCACCGGCGCCAACCTTGTGTGAATGCTCTGAGAAGCTAATCATTTGCATACCACAGCATCTTCTTCCTGTCGGTTAAATTTCGCGTCTGTAGCTCGTCGTCTCCGTGGTGTAGCAATTTTAATGGCCAGTAGTGTATATTGCAGACAGAGACGAGCTCCGTGTGCCACTACAAACTGCCTGCTACTGGCTGTGGAGGTGAACAACCACTG
This sequence comes from Schistocerca gregaria, assembly GCF_023897955.1. Taxonomy (NCBI): domain Eukaryota; kingdom Metazoa; phylum Arthropoda; class Insecta; order Orthoptera; family Acrididae; genus Schistocerca; species Schistocerca gregaria. The sequence goes on along the minus strand of NC_064928.1, from coordinate 245,399,797 downwards.
TTAAGCTTTCAACATTCCACGGCTGAAAACGCAGTTCGTGGCTTGTCTGCAGTGCTCCGCGTTTGATTGTCGCATTAACCGCACTCTCGTACTGCCCAGTGCAACTATGGCATGCCTTAGTGGCTAGTGTCAGGTTGTTCTTTTTTCGTTTTCCAGTAGCGTACATGTGGTGTTTTTTTTCTTTCGGACGTGCGCGGGAGAACAGGCACCACATATACAATTAAGGTGAGACATGTCCGAAAGAATACACACCACGTATATAGTTAAGGAGAGGTTGACAGTTGGTCACTTTAGTGCGAATGCACTCTACGCTCTAACTCCTACAGTGATCGGCGAAATGCGAGTAATGTGGATAGTGGGCAGTCTGCACTGCATCACTAGTGTGTGGGTAAGTTGAGGATTTGTGTCTGCCGGGAGGCGCGCTGGCAGTCCGTGCAGCTGCGATGACCGCTGTGTCCGGATGGCGCACTGGTCAGCGCTCTGCCTAGTAACCGGGAGGCCCCAGTTAGAAAACCAGGTCCGGCACAGATTTTCAACTTTTCCCCACTGATTTAAGTCAATGCCCACTGGCAGCTAAAGTCGTTAATTACTTTTTCTGGATGTGAGGTCCGCCAGTTACGCAAAACACCGTTTTTATCAGTACCCAAACATGTTTCGGCACCACTGTGCCATCATCAGTGGGTTTCCGTTTTTATTTATTCTGCAATATGAACATTTTTGCTAAATGATTATAAAACTATGTGCATTTTTATATTAATCAATTAACAAAAATGTTCATATTTCAGAATAAATAAAAACGAAAACCCACTGATGATGGCACAGTGGTGCCGAAGTAGCATGTTTGGGTACTGAGAAAACGGTGTTTTGCGTAACTGGCGGATCTCACATCCAAAAACAAATTTTAACTGCAAACACGGCCAATACCAGAAGCTGCAAATCGAAAAGAGGTCATTAATTCCTTTGTGTCTCGACGTATTTATAGCGGCCGCGGGATCTAAATTGTGCCTGCTGTTTCGCACATGTCCGAAAGAACAGACACCACATATACAAATGCAGATTCCAGAAGAGCCTGAAGGCTGCCCTGTAGTATTTGACCAAGAACGGCATTTGTGCTGTGTTCTCAATATGTTGTAAGTGTCAGTAACGTACTGTGTAATTTTGAGTCCATTATGTCGGAGGTAAATGTGTTGAAACGTGGCATAATTGTCGGTGTTCATACGGTAATCAAAGGATCCGAACGGTTGGGCTGTTTCAGAAAGCACCGTATCGACGAGTTGTACCGAGTGCAGGGAAAGCTGTAGAACATGACCCGAAAAGTCACAACGCTGTCGAGGTTGTGTGGTGCCTCATTGTGAGAGACTATGATTCAAGGGGGTTGTGACAAAAAGTAAGACGACGACAGGTGCAAAAGTCACTGCAGAACTGAATGCCGCACTCGCGAATCCCCTCTGCACCAAAGCAGCGCGAAGGTGGTTCCAGAATCAGGGAATTGCACTGTAACAAGTGCGACAGGCGTCGAACCCCAGACCCCCGACAGCTCTGCAAGACAACGCATTCCCATTTGCATGGTTGCATACAACATTCTCGATGTTGCGTCTGCTACTAATGTACCGGCGTTTCACATTTCCAATGGCTTATCTCCCGCATACATTGACCTGTGATTTTGCAATGTTGATCACTTAAATATGTTAGCTAGACAAATGTATTCCCGAAATTTCATTGCTCTAAATTAATTATGTCGTGTTGTTGCAATTTTTTTCTGTCGATGTATTTAATCGGCGTGACTGTGTAAAGCAGCACAGCACTAATACTGTATTAGATCATTATACAATTGTTTTCTAATTCATCTCATTCGGCTTACAGTTTTTGCATAATCTTTGTGTCAGTCCCTCCCATTAAATTGCAAAGAGTGTGGTGTAACTCACCAAGCCACGCTAAAGTTTCCCTACAACAAAAAACCAGCAATACGGGCTATTTGTGGTGTAACCTGAAGAACGCCCTGCATGGGCCTTTCTCCCAAGGACACTTCGCGGAAAGTCGGTGAATGTAAAATTACACAGCTTCGAGCTCGCAACGGACTCCTGCCGACAATCGTTGTTCCCGCAACCAGTCTCGACTGAAACAGGAAAAATGGCTAACGGACAGTTGTACACAAAGTATGCTGCGACACGTACTATTATGTGGCTTGTAGGGTAGAGATGTATTTCCGCTACAGTCCCAGACCTTTTGTGATTCAACAACTGAAGGTTGCAGCGCAGTCTATGGTAAGAAATGGCCACGGAATACAACCGGTAATAAATCATGTTCCGATAGCTTATTTTTTTCTGTGTAAACAACGGATTCAGAAAATACGACTCTTGCAGTTATTCGACTTTGGCAGGCATCTACGTTTCCTCTAATCTAGTTGCACCCTGCAGGTCTCATATAACTCTATTTACGAAAAGTATGCCACGCTCTCAAGTCTTGTTCACACGAAGTGATGAGTGCTTTCGATAAGGTATCTCAAAGTGACTGTATACTGCTGGACCTCCAGAAGACTTTTTCACACCGTTTCTAACAAACGGCTTCTAATTAAATCGAGTGGCCGTGGAGTATCTTGTCTGTTTTGCCACTGGATTCGTGATTTCCTGTCAGAGGGGGACACAGTTCGTAGTAATCGACGCAAAGTCATCCCGTGATACAGAACTGATACCTGGCATTTCACAAGGAAGCGTTATAGCCGCACGGCTGTTCCTAATCTCCATAAATGATTGAGGATACAATCTGAGCAGCCCTCTTAGATTGTTTACATATCATACCGTCATTTATAGTCTGGTAAACCCAATGTGAGGCCAAAACCAACTGCGAAACAGACACGATATCGGTATGGACGAAAAGTGGCTACTGTCTCTAAATAATGAAAGGTGTGGGGTCATCCACATGAGCGCTAAAACGAATCCGTTAAATATTGGTTACATAATAAATCACATAAATTTGAAGAGTGTCAATTCAAGTAAATACTTAGAGACTAGAATTACGAACAACTAAAGCTGGAACAATCACATAGATAATGTTGTGGGGGACAGGAACCAACGAACACGATTTACTGGATGCAACAGGTCTACTAAAGAGATTGCCAACACTACATTTCTCCATCCTGTTGTGGAGTACTGCTGTGCGGTGTGGGGCACGCAGCAGAAAAAATCGAGGGAGGACATAGCACAGTCGAAAGATAAGCAGATCGTTTTTTATTGCCGCAAATAGGGAGCGAGTGTCATGGGTGTGATACACGAGTTAGGATGGCAGTCGTTAAAACATAAGCTTTTTATTTCAAACAAATTTGAATCGCCAACTTTCTCCACCGCATGCGAAATTATTTTGTTAATGTCCTCCTGCATAGAGAGGACCGATCATCGTAATAAAATAACAAAATCAGAGTTCGTACAGACAGATTTAAGTGTACGTTTTTCCCACGCCCTGTTCAAGAGTGGAATGCTAGACAAATGGTTTTTATGAATAAAAACCGCTTTTGTCTTGCTCCAATGTATTTACCTTGTTCCAAACGCGTTACTGATGATGATGATTGGTTGGTGGGGCGCTCAATTGGGCGATCATCAGCGCCCCTACCAAGTCCCAATTTTTACACACTCAGATATTTTACGCAATCCAATGTAGCCACTATCACGAAAGATGATGATAATGATGAGGACTACACAAACACGTAGTCCCTGGGTAGAGAAAGTCGCTAACCACCCGGCTGGGAATCGAGCCCGGGACCCCGTGTTCCATGGGCAGCAACGCTAGCCCCTATACGACGAGCTGCGGACCAAACGCTTTACGCCTTTTACTTTATGACATCTTTAACGGAATCCAGAATGATATAGCTTTGTTTTGATATGAGATATTTGTAGATTATAAAACAGTTCACGGGGGCTTGTTATTTGACGTAGATAAGCGCTCAATTGGTTTCTTGCAGTTATTCGACTTTGGCTGGCATCTACGTTTCCTCTAATCTAGTTACATGCTGCAGGCCGCATATAACTCCATTTAGGAAAAGTGTGCCACGCTCTCAAGTGTCAAGTGGAGAGTAGTCATGTAGACGTAGATTTGATTGTTTATTAATTATATGTCCCGTACTCGCCGCACGAGGAAGATGTACCTGGAGGGGCTGATCTGTTAGCGCTGCAGCCGCGCGTGCGTGTTTGGAAACAGATGTTTTGGCGACTGCGGATTACATCGTCGTCAGCAGAGCACAAAAAGCGCCTGCAGTAAAGCATTATGGCGCCGACGACGTGGGAGGGGCAGCGATTCATCTCCCGCGGTCGGCTGGACCTCTGCCAGAGACAAAAGCAACGGAGGAGCGACCCCGCAATAAATACACTGTGTCGCTCGCAACCACAAAGTGTCGCGCTCGTGTACACGCAGAGGCTGGCGCGACCACCAACTGACGCGGACACCGTGGCTAGGCTGGTACAGTAGCTGCCTGTCCAGCTCTCAGTGAACTTGACGTTCGTGGGAAGGTTGCCCAATTCTTCCCGCCGTCAGTCAATAGTGTGTCCAACAGTCACAACGAATTTTTCTTATTAAGTCTCAAAATACCTGTTTCTGCTTTATTTGTCACGAGTCGGGAATACTGGACACATTATAACACTCGGTGCTCTCATCCTAAGACAAATTCCCATTTTTTTAGTCATCAGTCTTCTGTCTGGTTTGATGCGTCCCACCACGAATTCTCCTCCTCTTCATCTCAGAGTAGCCCTCGCAACCTTTGTTTTCCCTATTTTCTGGATGTAATCCAATCTCTGTCTTCCTCTACAGATTTTACCCTCGACAGCTCCCTTCTAGTGCAGTGAAGTTAGTCCCTGATGTCTTCACAGATGTCCTACCATCCTGTCCTACTTGTCGGTCTTTCCCACATATTCCTTCCCTCGACTATTCTGCGGAGAATCTCATCCTTCCTTACTCTATTAGTCCACATAATTTTCTACGTTCTCTTGTGGCACCACATCTCAAATACTTCAATTCTCTTCCGGTTCTCCCACATTCCATGTTTCACTAGCATACCACGCTGTGCTCCCAACGTACATTCTCAGAAATTTCGTGCTGAAATTAAGACCCATGTTTGATACTAGTAGACTTTTCTTGGGCAGGAATCCACTTTTTGACAGTTCTAGTTTCCTTTTGATGTCTTCCTTGCTCCGTCCGTCATTTGTTATTTTGCTGCCTAGGTAGCAGAATTCTATAACTTCATCTACTTTGTGACCATCAACTCTGATGTTAAATTTGTCGCTGTTCTCATTTCTGCTACGTCTCATCATTTTCGTCTTTCTTCGATTTACTCTCAGTTCATGTTCTGTATTCATTAGACTGTTCGTTCTACTCAGTGGGTCATGTAATTCTTCTTCACATTCACTCAGGATAGCAATTTCATCAGCTAATCTTTTCACTGATATCTTCTCACACTGAATTTTATTTCCACTGCAGAACCTTCCTTTCATTTCCCTCATTGCTTCTTCGATGTACAAATTTGACAGTAGCGGCGAAAGACTACATCCCTGCCTTACACGATTTTTAATCCCGGCAGTTCGATCTTGGTCTTCCATCCTTATTCTTCCCTCTTCGTTCTTATAAATATTGTATATTACACGTCTTTCCGTATAGCTGATCCCTATTCTTCTCAGAGCTGCGAACATTTTGCACTACATTACATTGTCGAACGCTCTTTAAAGGTCGACAAATCCTACGAACGTGCTTTGATTTTTCTTCAGTCTCGCTTCCATTATCAACTGCAACGTCAGAAATCCCTCTCTGGTGCTTTTGCCTTCCCTAAACCCAAACTGATTGTCATCTAACATACCCTCAATTTTCTTTTCCAATCTTCTGTATGTTATTCTTGTAGCGACTTGGATGCAAGAGCTGTTAAGCTGATTGTGTAATAATTCTCGCACTTATCACCTCTTGCAATCTTCAGAATTATGTGGATAATGTTTTTTTCTGAAAGTCAGCTGGTATATCGCCACTCATACATTCTTCCCACCAACGTAAATAGTCGTTTTGTAGCCATTATGAAAAGATAATTGCTTAAGTTAACAGAGATTTTATTACCGTACAAGAAATGAAAGAACAATTAAAAACAAATTGCAGGAACTACACAGCACCTAATGTAATCAGGGTTCTCTGTCCCATCAAGGTTATTTTTTCTGGTTTCTTGTTTCGTGTCGTCTTTCCTTTACCAGGTCATCAACTGATTTTTCAGCTACAGAGAGAAGCTGTGAATCTATTTTTCTCAAGATGTATTGTGTGAAATTTCGTGTCTTGAAGTTCATTCTCTCTAATACTTTCATCTTTCCTACGTTCCCAACATTAAGTACAAGATCTGCATCATAAATTGCAATTGTAACAACTGTAGCAATTGTATGCGTGAATTCATGGACTCATTTGGATTGATTAGTAGTTCAGGATCTGACAGAAACATGTAATTTGGTTTGACAACATCCAGGATACAATCTGGAAGCCTCTCCTTGTGAATGTAGCGGTTGTTACACCTCTGAGCCTGAAGATATTTGCACCAGCTAATGTGACACAGACAGTGAATGGGATGTCCATCTGTAGGCACCATGTGGAAATATGTAGCCCATTCTGAATTTCTAATGTCACTTACACTGGATAGTTTCCGTCTGACAGCCTTACCATTATACGCTATCAAATCTTTGTGAGTTTGTAGTGCCCACCAATGCTCTTTCGATCTACCAAATTTTTACCCTTCATATCACTGACAAGCTTCCTCACTCTAGAAGGCCATTCTCTTCTCAATGTGTCCAATGCAGCCTTCTAGATGCACGACGCGCAAGTTTGCTTGAAAGTAATCCTTCAAATCGCTGTTCATCGAGCTGTTACTGTAGTGTTGCTTCAAAAGTGGGCGTGGCAGGAAGATCGCGTCACATATTTAATTATTTTCAGGCCGTTCAGATGGTATTTTTTATTGAAACTTTGGGAACTTGAGTTTTACTAATAAATAAAAAATAATTTGCAAAGGAAACTTTCGGTCAATTGGACCGCGTGATTATAATTAATCTTTCCCTATTTAACACGTTATAACACGGGAACTAATTACCGTACGAGGACCAAATTTGGTAGCATTACTGTCAAGGACATGGGAAAGAGAAATAATGCAGAATCAATTCAATTAGTTTAAATGGCTCTGAGCACTATGGGACTTAAATTCTGGGGTCATCAGTCCCCTAGAACTTAGAACTACGTAAACCTAACTAACCTAAGGACATCACACACATCCATACCCGAGGCAGGATTCGAACCCGCGACCGTAGCGGTCGCACGGTTCCAGACTGTAGCGCCTTTAACCGCTTGGCCGCCCCGGCCGGGTCAATTCAATTGAAGCACTTTTAATGTGCTGCTACGGTACATCGTACCATTACATACCGGTCCCATCACTGCTACAATAGGGGCTCAATATGGTGCACATCAGTGCCCAGAAGAGTCTGAACGAAGCAATCCGTAGGTATGCTGGCTACCTCTCTTGATATGCTACGCTTCAGATCAGCGCATGTGTGAATGTTCCCCTGGTAAAGCCTGTCCTTCAGGTATCCCCACAACGGAGAGAGATCGGATGATCTAGCCGATGAAACAGTTGGAAACGATTGGTTGATAATTCGATCGCCTCCAAATGTATTTCGAAGGAGCAGGTGAACTTCATGAGAGATGTGCGGTGGTACCCCTACGTGCATGAAAACTTTTGAGCCCAATGCGTCTCTCTCCTGTAGGGCGGGTACGACATGCTGGCGAAGCATGTCGGAGAAACGCTGGCAGTCACACTGCACGTCTTTGGTCCTTGAGCGCCAACCTGTTCGAAAAAGTATGAACCAATGATGAACGTAGGCCTGAAGCCACACCATACGGTAACATGTTCACCATAGAGAGGAACTTCATGCACAGTGACTGGATGTGAAGATCCCCACACTCTGAAATTCTTTGCCCTCGCCTCACCCGTCTGAGAAAAATGAGCTTCGTTTGCCCATATGATAGTCCAGGGCCAGCCGTCGTGAACTTCAGTACACGCCAGAAAGTGGAGATGGAAGTCAACAAGTCGACGTGCGTCCTGTGGCGCAGGCTGCTGTACGATATGGATCTTGTCCATTATAATTATCCGGGCTGTTATGCCGTGGTCGGTCAATTCCCAGCGTGTCGTCTCCGACTGCCGGAGACATCTTCAAGGGCGTCCGTAGCTCGGTGAAAGGTCCGACACACCCACTGGCTCGCTACTGACTGCCGCTAAATTCCGTGTCCACGCGCTCCCGCGTCGCGGCGTGACGTCACGTGTTTTGAAAACGTCAGTGCAATTGGCCGCTGCCCGTCGCCGTCGATCGCCGTTGCCATCACCCAGTTGGCAATTCACACAGAATTCATCATCCGCTCACGGCATAACAGCCCGGATAATTACAATGGATATGATATTTCCGGCCGTGAAAGTCTACATTTTTTATATGAATCTTGTACGGATACCATTTTAGAGTGTTTCGAAGCACCGGCCAGGGGATGTTGAATTTTCGTGACAGAGCACGCGCTCTGGCTGACGATCGGGAATTGCGAGCAGCGTTGTCTGCCATAGCAACAGCGATTTCGTCAACCAACTGTGGTTGAGTCGTCCGACTCTTCCCGGAGCGAGACCCAGTTCTCCAATTGATTCGAAGTTGTTCATCATGGTCCTCACAGCACGTGGAAAAGAGGACGCTTCCGCAATCCTGTCAGGCGGCAATAGTCTTGAAGCACAACTACAGCATTAGCCATTTTGATAATAGAGCTTGATCAATAATGTCCTGCTCGTTGCGTCCAAGGTCATGATGACACGTCAACGAGTGGACGGCAGTTAGTCCGGTGTGGGAGAGAATGAATCACGATGACTGATCACGGCTGCTGGTGCGCATAGTTGGAACTGCAAATCATGCACCCCATACTCTGGACGTTAATGCTACCAAGTTTGGTACGCGTACGGTAATTAGTCCCCGTGTTAAAACGTGTTGTATAGGGAAAGTTTAATTGTAACCACCGGATATGAACGTCCCCCCTTAAAGCATTGGAGGTTTTCGGTAATTTAGAAAAGAGAAATCATTTGCCAATATTTTAACCACTCCAAACTGAAAGATGCTGATGAAGTCAATACAAGTAAAAAGATCGATATCGAAAGGAACAAATAATTTCGACGGTTTTTTCATATTGGCCGAAAATGACGTATGTTCTGTTATGTCATAACCAAGGTTAATTACGTAAGATTTTTAGGTTCAAGTTGAGAAGGAAGCGGTTTGGAAGATATGGCTCAAATGGCTCTGAGCACTATGGGATTTAACATCTGAGGTCATCAGTCCCCTAGAACTTAAAACTACTTAAACCTAACTAACCTAAGGACATCACACACATCCATGCCGGAGGCAGGATTCAAACTTGCGACCGCAGCGGTCGCGCGGTTCCAGACTGAAGCGCCTAGAACCCCCCGGCCACACCGGCCGGCGGTTTTGAAGATATCGAGTGTGTTACACATTACCGGATTTACATGAAACGGCGAGTCTTGCAGAACCGTACCGCACACGCCGCGTCAGGTGTAGTAGCAGGCTAGGAGGCAGTGGACGGTTAGCGCCTCCCCCCCCCCCCCTCCACCCACGCCAGGCACCTCGAGACGCCGGGCCGCCACTTGAGGGCGATTATCCGCCGGGCCGTGCTGCCGGGCTGCACCAGCGGCTAATGAAGGCGGCACGCCCACTCTTAAGTGGATGCCAATTAAGGCGCGGCAGCGGTCCGCTAAACGGCAGAGCAGAGCGCGGGCGAAGCAGGCACAGCGGTGGGGCGGCGACACCAGCGGCGGCTGCGTCCGACTGCCGCACAGTCGTGTACATTGCCGGAGAGGAAGCTAGTGCGCCCTTTCAGAGGTTTCCATTTCACTCGACTTCTACTGGTGCTACTGGGCATAAGCAGCACGTGAAATGATTACATTCACAGATCAATAGCACAAGCGGTTCTGAGGTAAGAAGTATCGGCCCACGCTAAAACATCCGTATCAGTACACGGCCTGGCCTCCACGAGTGGCAATGCAGGCGCTGACTCTGACACCCAGTCGATCGTACAGATGGCGAGTACTGTCCTGGGATTCGTCACGCCACGCCTGCTCCACGCGTTCACGTAGTTCTGTAAGAATTGTTGGTTCACGAGTCACTCCTCGTCTCATCGTACCCACACGTTCTCGATAGGAGACAAGTCAGAATACTGTGCCTGCCAGGGAACTTGCTGCACGTCTCGCAGAGCACGCTGGGTTTCACGGGCAATATGTGGACGAGCGCTATCCTGTTGGAACCACACACCACCTTCCTGTTGCAAGAACTGAAAAGAACGGGTCTGACGACATTCTGCACGTACCGAGCGCTCGTTAGCGCCCCCTCCAGAAACACCAGAGGTGAAGGATCGTAGCTTACCGAACAGCAGACCATAAGGCCTTTGGTCGGTCGATGTGTCTTCGCCGAACGCTCTTCACGAGACAGCTCTCTTCGGATGTAGTCGCGCACGTTGAAGCCGTGGCGTGGGTGGAAGGCGGGCCAGAGCTGTGCGTGCCCGTAGTCCCACTGCTAATAACGGGATGTCAATAGCCGGCCGTGGTGGCCGATCGGTTCTAGGCGCTTCAGTCTGGAACAGCGAAACCGCTACAGTCGCAGGTTCGAATCCTGCCTCGGGCACGGATGTGTGTGATGCCCTTAGGTTAGTTAGGTTTAAGTAGTTCTAAGTTCTAGGGGACTGGTGACCTGAAATGTTAAGTCCCATAGTGCTCAGAGCCATTTGAACCATTTTGAAGCGGATGTCAATACCTCGTGTTGACGCGTCTGGGCTCACAAGCCCCCTTACCTGTGCTTTGGTAGCTGTACGACCTGCCACTGCTGCCCTCACAATACGGCACTCGTGGAGGCCGTCTGTGCTGCTTTGACTACCGCAACCTCGTCCGCGGGTGTGAGAATGTTCACGCACCTGACCACTGATAGCATCGTAGTACAGCTGACGCACCACGTCGAACTCGTGTGGCAATTCTGGGAAAAGTGCATCCCGTCACTCGGAAGGCCACAATTTGACCCCTTTCAAAATCGTTCATTTGGCTGTAGGAAGCACGAGACCATCTCCGTATTACGGTTGCCTGCTTGCTTCACACGTCTGCGCCGCTCTGAGCCTTCTGGCTGTGACCACTCCCTGTCGAAGGGTAGGCAGAGATGGCGCCCTGGTAGCTGTGGCTGACGACTTTGAAACCATTATCAGTTCTCCTGCTACTCTCCAGGTGCCATATGCCGTCACCAGATCAAATCGACGTCCTCTTTGCAGGTGTGCTAACTGTTCTCCGGTAGTGTATATGAACAGCCATACTCGGCCCTCATGCTGCCAGCATCTGTTTGTCCTCCCCTGTTCCATTCGCGACTCACTCGTGGGAAGAATGCCAGTCGGCAAACTTCCGTATCAGCTCTAATTTCTCTTCATTTCATTCCTGACAGTGCCAGAATGGAGATGATATATGGTATAATGAACTTCGGAAAAACTTCAAACAGGCAAGATTGCTACGAAGTATTTACTTAGATGACCGGTTTCCGTAAGGCTATGTCACCACCCTCGGATCTATACGGACGGAACTACATTCACATGATGATAATTTTACAAAAAATGTAACGAAACATGGTTGGAATTCCATACATATTATAAAATTACATAGCTTCAACTTTTCAATTCATACGCTATTCGCCACCTGCCGGTTGTATCGTGTCATATCACTAACATATCTGTAAGGATCGTGGAACACAATGAACATCCAAATTACGTAATCAAAATAATTCTGTATACAAAACGTAAGATTAATGCGCCAGCTACCAGCGTTCCTGCTCATACCACAGCTGAATATACACTACGATGTCAAGGAAACGTAACACTGCGCCGTAAGTTCGCCAGGTGGCACTGCAGAAGTAGAATTTAAAAAATGGCTCTGAGCACTTGGGACTTAACATCTGAGGTCATCAGTCCCCTAGAACTTAGATCTACTTAAACCTAACTAACCTAACGACATCACACACATCCATGGCCGAGGCAGGATTCGAACCTGCGACCGTAGCGGTCGCGCGGTTCCAGACTGAAGCGCCTACAACCGCTCGGCCACACCGGCAAGTGAAATTTACAGTTGGTTCTTACGTGAGGCAAGGCGCATTTATACAGTCCTGAGAATTGTTATCGCATTAATTAAGAAAGCTGTACAATAACAAGAATTTGTTAAAATAATAATTAAAAAGGCTTTCAACGTAGTCGTCATTCTTTTCCGTTGCCCAAATCCCATCAGGGACTTGAGTGGTATTGTCCAAACACTTTCATAATTCTTCTGATATTGAATGGAAGTCCTAAAACAGTCTTAATAACATATAACTGGAACATCCTAACGTTCTGTGAGGCGCTATAGCAAACAATGAAGCTTTTTTTTATTTTTCTGTTCCATGATCGTTGCAGATACACTTGCGATATGACGCGATACAAAGGGTTGATGGCGGAGATGATACGAACTGTGAAGTTGAAAGTATGTAACTTTGGACTCGCCAACTGTATTTCGTTACAACTTTTGTAAAATTATTGTCCTGTCAATCTCGTTCTGTCCTGACAAATACGAAGATCGTAACGTAGTCTTATCAACGTTGAACTAAATACTTACTAGTGACTCTGGCTGTTTGGAGTTTTTTCGAAGTTCACTCTGCGATTTTTCTGCCGTCATCATTTCATTGCCTCGTTGTCGCACAAAAGATAACGCAGTGGATGACAGAAGGGGTTAAAGTTACCACAAGACATGGTAGGGTATAAGTGTGACTTAGTAGATGTACACACTACCCGTGAATGTAGATATCAGAGTCGGAAGTCTCTGTGAGAGGTGAAGCGGCCATCAGAGCGCATCAGCGTTGTTCTTGTTTAGTGCTGCTGCCGGGCCAGGCACTGTACGTGTGGGGTGTGAACAGCGTCACATGTTGTGTGATCACACTGAAGGATACGGAGATGCTGCGTACTCGTAAGAGAGAGCGTTATCATCTGGCAGGATTTGAAGACAGACCTTATTGCGCGAATCGTGCAATTTCCACATTTGTGACGCATTCGAATGTGACAGTGGTCCGATGTTGGACTGCACGGAAGCGTGCATACTCGTCCTCAGAGGCCCAGTCACCACATCCGACCATCAGAGGCGGAGGGAGAACTGTAATATTGTGCTCCGGCCGCATCGTAAAACACTCACATTTGCGCCTGCCGTCCAAGAACATCCTGTGTCATCCCTCACCTTCGGTGGAAAATAACAGCTCCCGGACTAGGAAATTACAAAGTTTTGAGAACATTTCTCGTGAAGAAACAGCGATCTTGGTAAAAGTACTTTAAAAATGTATTATAAACAGTATCGACCGCAATAAGACACTCCTTGCAGTATTACCGGGTTCGATTAGAATGAGACAATATTCAGATCATTTGTACCATGTTGGCAGGAGGCGACGGTGAACGGAGCTGCGGTTAGGACTCCACGAACGTCAACTGTAACTGTAAGGTGCGAATTATTATTTTGAAAAAGAAAGTTTTCTCTATTTCGTATGGCGCTTTACAGTGGTAATCGAAAAATAAATTTTCTTAAGAGGAAATTAACTGGAGGGCCGTTAGTTAAAAGAAGCAGCCAAGTAAAAAAAAAACGTTAAATACGCGGTACAGATAAATTTACCACTAAGAGGGACAGAAAATTAAGAATTCAAGATTTCGTCTAACCTGCTTTGATACCGCGGAGTGACCTGTCGGCGCACATCGTTTCTTGGCCGTATGCCGATCATTAACACTACGCGTTATGCACAGAAGAGCTGCCCGCAAACTGGGTTTACACATCGGCTTAACAGATCTCAGCGAGCCACGAGTGGATGCTACAAATTCGAACATCAGTGATGTTCGGCAGCGGCCAGCAAACGACGTGTCGGCAGTTTTGCATTTCTCCTAGCTGAAACATAGGAAAGTTGGCAGGTGAGGTTAATGCTGTCGAAATGAAACATTGGTAAACAATAACATTTGTTCATATATTGACGATACTTTTAAACAGTTGCTGTTGGTGTGGTCTTCAGTTCTGAGACTGGTTTGATGCAGCTCTCCATGCTACTCTACCCTGTGCAAGCTTCATCACCTCCCAGTACCTACTGCAACCAACATCCTTCTGAATCTGCTTAGTGTATTCATCTCTTGGTCTCCCTCGACGATTTGTACCCTCCACGCTGCCCTCCAATACTAAATCGGTGATCTCTTGATGCCTCAGAATATCTCCTACCAACCGACCCCTTCTTCTAGTCAAGTTGTGCCAGAAATTTCTCTTCTCCCCAACTCTATTCGATACCTCCTCATTAGTTATGCGATCAACCCATCTAATCTTCAGCATTCTTCTGTAGCACCACATTTCGAAAGCTTCTATTCTCTTCTTGTCCAAACTATTTATCGTCCACGTTTCACTTCCATACAAAGGCTACTCTCCATACAAATACTTTCAGAAACGACTTCTTGATACTTAAATCTACATTCGATGATAACAAATTTCTCTTCTTCAGAAACGCTTTGCTTGCCATTGCCAGTCTACATTTTATATTCTCTCTACTTCGACCATCATCAGTTATCTTGCTGCCCAAATAGCAAAACTCATTTACTACTTTAAGCGTCTAATTTCCTAATCTAATTCCCTCAGCATCACCCGATTTATTTCGTCTACATTCCTTTATCCTTGTTTTGTTTTTCTTGATGTTCACCTTTTAAGTAGATGAATACTTTATAAACCTTGAGAATATCTTTCAAGTACAACTGCCTGTTACGAAATCGTTCGAGAGAGCGATCGACAAGAGGGGAGAAACGAATACAGAGCGGGCCTCAGGAGAGAGCGAGGCAGACGCCGTTCGTGTTTATATACAATCAGACAACTGAAGGCAACTCTACTGTCATTTTCCCTCAGTCTCTTCCTGTTCCGGAAGCCTGTTTCGTGGAAAAATGTTCGAGAGACTTCGCTGAGCTCCTTTCCGGCGCGGCTGATCGCATAACATTTGATTGTTGACGCCGCTTGCGCTGCGTCTGACGCATTATTTGCAAATTAAAAAATACAATTGCTCTTTTTGCTAATTTTAACATCTTTATGCTCTCCACATTTAAGAATTATTACAATTTTACATTATAAGACGATTAAAACACGATACACGGAATTAATACAAAAATAAATTGTTTATTACGTAGGTTCACATGAATCATTATAGTTTTTTGGGGCTTAAGTTTATTTTGCAGATAAAAAGAAATGTTTCACGGTGGAGTATTAACACTAGCTCCGTTCACAGCCGCCACCTAACATAATGATATAAATGGTCTGAAGATGGCCACACTCTAACCACAACCAGTAATCAATGTATAAAGCACTCTGTCTTCAGGCCACGAGTGGCCTACCGGGACCATCCAACCGCCGTGTCATCCTCAATGGAGGATACGGATAGGAGGGGCGTGGGGTCAGCACACCGCTCTCCCGGTCGTTATGATGGTATTCTTGACCGAAGCCGCTACTGTTCGGTCGAGTAGCTCCTCAATTGGCATCACGAGGCTGAGTGCACCCCGGTGGCCTGGATGGTCACCCATCCAAGTGCCGACCACGTCCGACAGCGCTTAACTTCGGTGATCTCACGGGAACCGGTGTATCCACTGAGGCAAGACCGTTTCCCAGTAACCAACGTATAAGGAAATAAATGTCTTATTGCGGTCGAGGCTGTATTTCTTCAATTTTTGAAGTAGGGAGTTTCCGTCCCATCCATAGGCTGCCGTTAACGTCACAACACAAACAGCTGCGTTTGGAGGCGTCCCACGACCGGAAAGCATGGACTGCTAATGAATGGCGTCGCATCGTGTTCAGCAATAAGCAGCACCTTTCCCCGTTGTGTTACGGCGTGTGAGAAGAAGAGTACCTCTGTGGGCAAAAGCGAGTGAGGAAGTAGTCGGTGAGTGAGTGAGTATTATTTTGTAAGTTTACTCCTTTCTGTGTGACAACATTTATAGCCATTTGCTCCACATTATTTCCTTTTAAAACATGTAAGTGAGCTGTTAAGGTTGTCGTTGAGCGCCCGTAAACTACAAACACCCCCCCCCCCCCCCCCCCCACACACACACATCGCGTCGGCCAGTGTGGCAGTGAGAGCCGCAGCGGGTGTTAGTCCTGGCGTCATGATATGGGGAGCCAGCGGGTATGTCGTCAGCTCACGACCAGTAATGACTCAGGGAACTCTGACGCCTCAGCGATACGTCTCAGGCGTCATGGAGCCTCAACTGACAGTATGGTGTTGCCATTTTCCAACAGGATAACGCTCATCCACCTGTGCCACGTGTCTCTATGAACCATCTGCGCGATTTTGAGGTATGTCCGTGGCCAACAAGATCCCCAAATCTGGCCCAGAGAGAATATATGAGGAGCCAACCGAGACGTGAACTCCGTCCCAGAGCCAATATCCGAGATATTACAGACCATTTGACACCCTTCGCAACAGAATCAGTGCAGGCATGATGCAGTCCAAATATGGTGTGACGCTATACTGATGCATGCGCTCATGCTGCCAAGTTCCTATTAAATACTTTCTCATCATTGAAATAACTAACCCTGAAGTTTCATTTAGTTTTCTCCTCCTCTTGCAGGAACTTCACTTTTCTGTCATGCAGTGTATTTAGTCTATTAGAGTACTGGTCTTTTATTTCCTTGATTCTTTCGTCTCAGCGATACATTTCTGAATCGCCTCTATCCTTTTACTCCAGACAACACTCGCAAAATAAAAGGTGTATAAAAAAGAATCATCCGATTTTTAAAAAAATCATAGTAGTTATGTTATTTGAGATATGTGCGTAAACAACGTACTGTTCGAAAGAGCAAACGCTCGAGTTTCACGTGGTTCCCGCTAGGTAGCAGCAGTGTGTGCTCGCTTCAGTTCTACTAAAAATGGTACGAAGACTAGAGAAAGCGTTTTGCGCACTGCGGGTCACTAACAACTCTTCAGCGTGACTTTCGTACCAGCTATGGTGTGGACTCTCCTACAGCATTGAGCATTAGACGACGGCATGAACAATTCCGAGAAACAGATTGTTTGTGTAAAGACAAATCGCCGGGCCGTCCCCGAGTGTCTGAGACAGACGTCGAACGCATTCGCCATAGTTCCATAAGGAGTTCGCAGAAACCCGTTCAGCTCAACAGCTCAACATGCTCCCGAACTCCTTCTGGCGTGTGTTGCGTCGACGTTTACACATGAAACCATAGAAAACTCAGGTACTGCAAACTCTTCGTGAAGGTGGCAAACAACAACGTGTGGAGTTCTGTAATTTCGTTTTTGGGAAGATGGATGACGACAGTTTTCTTCCACGCTTAGTGTTTAGTAACGACGCAACATTCTATTTAAATGGAAAGGTGAACCGTCATAACGACAAATGGGGTACAGCACAACCATATGAAGTTGTACAACATGAGAGGGACTCTCCAAAATTTAATGTATTTTGTGCAGTTTCAAGGGGAAAAGGTGTATAGTCCATTTCTCTTTGCCGAGAACACTGTTACAGAAGGTACGTATCTCGATATGCTTGAGAACTTTCTTTCTCCTTAGCTGTAGACTGATTCGAACGACTTCATTTACCAACAGGCCGCGGTGGTCTCGCGGTTCTAGGCGCTCAGTCCGGCGCCGTGCGACTGCGCCGGTCGTAGGTTCGAATCCTGCCTCGGGCATGGATGTGTGTGATGTCCTTAGGTTAGTTAGGTTTAATTAGTTCTAAGTTCTAGGCGACTGATGACCACATATGTTAAGTCGCATAGTGCTCAGAACCATTTGAACCATTTACCAACAGTATGGGGAATCACAACACTGGCATCTGGAAGTGAGGGAATTTTTAAATCAAAGGATTACTAAACGATGGATCGATCGCACTGAACCAAATGATTCAGCCTTACATTACTGGCCTCCAGTATCACTGGACCTGACTGTACGTGATTATCTCTTGTGGGAGTTTATAAAAGACGATGTCCCTCTGTTACAAACAACAACCAATGAACTGAAACATTGCATAACAGCAGCTGTGGAAACTGTAACTCAAGACTTGTTCGCTGGATTGTGGGAACAATTTGAATACGGTATTGGCGTACGCCGTGCGTCTCAAAGGCGTAGATTGAACAAATATGAAAAAGTGTAAAAAAAATTGGAGTTCGCAGTTCACAAAAAAATTATTTTATATATTTATTAGTTTCAGAAATATAGACGTGCCAAATCGTGATTCTTTTTGACACATTCTGTATTATTCATGGACTGAGTAAGGAAAGAGATTTATAAATCGGACTGGTGTCCAGTCCACAGATACAGATTTACTGATGACAGTGTCAGCGTATTAGCTGTCGTTAAGAAAACCCTCAATTAGATACTCTGCCCTGTTACGTTTTAATATTTTCAACCTCATTAATTAGCTACCGGAGGTGGGCTAAAACTGGAGAGCAAGCATTGTAGCATAATACATGAGACAAATCTTCCGGTTGCACTGGACGCATTCTTGATCGCCGCTATCCCACTACCCGAAGTGAATGCAGTCGAGGCAGGTCCCTTCAGATCATCTTTTGGATGGGAGTATTTCAGATTTAAGCTAAATGTCACACTTTTAAGCAAAATGTGTGATCATTCGCTGAAAATATGAATTTATCAAAACCAGCTAAATTTCAGTCGATTTTCTCCCGAACAGTCTTCTGATGTATTTATTTCAGTTAATGACAACGAAAATATGAGGACTCTTAAGGAGCAGAACAACAGTACGGAATTGAAGTGCTGAGGAGAAACTGCGAAAACAGACAGTATTATTTTAGTGGACTGTATTTACTAATTGAGTAAGTGATAGCTGTCAGTTTGGTTCGAGACTTGTACACTTTCGTAGCTGATAATTAAATGAGAATGTTCCCATTTCTTCCGTTGTTTTGCCCTATCTGTAAACGTCAAAGCAGGAAATTCCTTGCCGAGCCTCGTGGTAAACCGGAATGTCGCAGGATCGAATCCCCATAAGTCCAAAAATGTTTTCCTGTCTGCCTTAACCTAGTATTCACCTCTCAATGATATGAAGATTCGCCAAGAACGATCTGTGGTTCGTATTCCATGATTTCCAGGTTCCCTATGGCGATTAGATTGCTGGGTATGTTGGGCACACGCAAGTCGTCAAAGTGGCGTGCAATTCAAAGGGTAATTGAGTCACACGGAATCATTAATTATTATGATGAGATAGCAAATTATCTGAGTCATTGCAAAGCAGCTGTCTAACTCATATTTAGCCTTGAAATCAGCTTGCAACGTGTTTCAGGTGGCCCACTATGGCCAGACTCAATACTTTGTTACATCTCCTGTTTTACGGGGTGCTGACTTTGTAGTTTAATCTCTCTCTCTCTCTCTCTCTCTTTGTATCTCTTTCACCTCCTCTTTCTCTCTCACTCTTCTTCCCATTTCTCCACCTCACTCACCTCTCTGTCTTCTTTGTCTCTCATGCTTTCACCCCTCCTGCCCCTCACTCTTCCTCTTCATTTCCGCCGCCTCCTCACCCCTGTCTAACTCCCTCTTTGCTCCTGACACCGCCCGGCTCCACTGCTGACTTGCTGCGCCTCTGCTCGCAGCCTGTGCGTGGCGGACCTGGTGTTCTGCGCGCTGGTGCTGCCGTTCAGCGCGTCGCGCTTCGTGTCGGGCACGTGGGTGCACGGCGACCAACTTTGCCAGCTGTTCCCGCTGATGCGCTATGGCAACGTGGGCGTCTCGCTGCTCTCCATCGCCATGATCACCATCAACAGGTCAGTGTCTCAACTATGTTCCCTCACCCACTTCGACGACTTTCGCTGGCGTGGGAAAGATGTCCTGCTTGTATTCATTTTTTGAGTCCTGCATTGCACTATTCACAAGGCTTTTCATAACATATCTCGATGGTATTGAATGTGAACTATACGAATATTATGGCTAAGTTTCACCCTGTTCTGCCAAGCACTGTTTTTGGTCACATTTATACAACAATATCAGGTACACAATCATCTCACGGATACAATGATCTCAAATACACGATGGTCCCATAAATATGATGATCTCACATAGATAGTATCACGCAAGTAATGATCTCAGATAAATTATGGTGTCAGGTAAATTATAATTTTCCCTGAATTATGATCTCAAATAAATAATGATCTCAAATAAATAATGATCTCAAATAAATAATGATCTCAAATAAATAATGATGTCAAATAAATAATGATGTCAAATAAATAATGATCTCAAATAAATAATGATCTCAAATAAATAATGATTTCAGGTAAATAAGTATCTGATGTAAATAAGTACCACAGGTAAATAAGTGTCACAGGTAAATAAGTGTCACAGGTAAATAATGAAATCTGGTAAATAATGAAATCTGGTAAATAATGAAATCTGGTAAATAATGAAATCTGGTAAATAATGAAATCTGGTAAATAATGAAATCTGGTAAATAGTGAAATCTGGTAAATAATGAAATCTGGTAAATAATGAAATCTGGTAAATAACGATCTTGGGTAAATAATAATATGAGGCAAATATTGATCTAATATAAATAATGCTCTCAGGTACATAATGATGGCACATGCGTCATAACAAGCACATAATCATCTGATGTTCATAATGCCCAAAGGTACACAGGGATAGCTGTAATGGCAGAGTCACAATACAGACAGGTACATAGTTGTAACAGGCATATAGTGATGGCAGGTACTTAATGACGGAAAGTACATGGCGATCTGACGTGAATAATGGCCAAAGACACGTAGAATGGTAGGTACATAAGGGTGGTAACTGCATAATGATCTGATGTACATAATGGACAGAGGTACATAGTGAGACCAGGTACGTAGTGATGGCCCCTACATAATGACGGCAGGAGACACTGATCACAGGTGTGTAATACTTGAGATTGCAACATACACAATAACGGCAGGTACATAATGGTGGGAGATACGTAACCACGGGAGGCAGGAGCACAGTGCTGAGCGGTGGGAAGTGTGCACAGGTGGGTGACGGCGCTGCGGCGTGTTGCAGGTACATAATGATCGCGCACCACGGATGGTACGGCCGCATCTACCGGCGCCACTGGATCGCCGCCATGATCGCCTTCTGCTGGCTCTTCAGCTACGGCATGCAGCTGCCCACGCTGCTCGGCGTCTGGGGTGAGTACCGTCCACCTGCATACCTACCTACCTAACCATCACCCATGTGCTCTCCTTTGGGTAGACTCTCACGGGCACCTCTGCTCGTTCCGTTTCGCCCATTAATTTTATTATGTTCAAAGACTCAGTGTACACTGAAATTACAAAAACCATGCAGATGTCTGTTCTATCGCGTACACCAGATATGAAAGGGCAGTGCATTGGCGGAGCTGTCATTTGTGCTCAGTTGATTCATATGAAAAGATTTCCGACCTGACTATGGCCGCACGATGGCAATTAACAGACTTCGAGCGCGGAATGGAAGTTGAAGTTCGACGAATGCGACATTCCATTTCGGAAATTGTTAGGGAACTCAATAATCCGAGATTCACAGTGTCGACAGTATGCGCAGAATAACAAATTTCCAGCACTACCTCTCACCGCGGACAACGCAGTGGCCAACGGCCTTCACTTAACGACCGAGAGCAGCGGCGTTTGATTAGAGTTGTCAGTGGTGCCAGACACTGCGTGAAATAACCGCATAAATCAGTGTGCGACGTACGACGAACGTATCCTTTGGCACAGTGCGACGAAATGTGGTGTTAGTGGTCTGTGGCAGCAGACGACCGACGCGAGTGCCTTTGCTAACAGCACGACATCGCCTGCAGCGCCTCTCCAGGGCTCATGACCATCTCGGGTGGACGTAGACAAACGAAACACTGTGGCCTGATCACACGAATCGCGATTTCAGATGGTAAGAGCTTATAGTAGGGTTCGAGTGTGACGCAGACCCTAAGGAGCTACGGACCCAAGTCGTCAACAAGGCACTGTGCGAGCTGGTGGTGGCTCCATAACGGTGTGGGCTGCGTTTACGTGAAATGCCGTGGGTCCTCCGGTCCAACTGAAGCGATGATTGACTGAAAATGGTTATGTTCGGATACTTGGAGGCCATTTTCAGCTGTTCAAGGACTCCATGTTCCCAAAAAACTGTGGAAAGTGTATGGATGACAATGCGCCATATCGCCGGGCCACAATTGTTCGCGACTGCTTTGAGCGACATTCTGGACAATTCGAGCAGGTGATTTGGCCACCCACGTCGCCAGGCACGAATACATCGAACACTCATCACACGCAACTGAGACGTCGTTTCGCGCACGACATCGTGTACTGGCAACACTTCCGCGTTTGCGCACGGCTGTAGAGGCAGCACAGTATTTCTGCAGGGGACTTCCGGCGACTCGTCGAGCCGCCGCGCTGCAGCGGACTAGAGGAGGTCCGGCACGATATGAAGAGGTATCCCGTCACTTTTATCGCTTCGCTGTGTATCACTTCACCACCTGATTAATGCCACTGACGCTGTCACAGAATGAGAACGCATATGGCAAGGAATCGTGAAACCTTCTCAGTCTGTTGTGGCACCTATGATGTCTGTAGACAGATCATTCCGGCCGTGGCCTCATTTTGTGTAAAAGTTGTTATTTTGTTTTGTCGGAAAAATGACAAGTGTAATAATACACCAACGACCTTTCGTGAAGTTTTAGATGAAACTTGGAAAAACTGCTACTGAAACCTATCTTTTACTAGAAGAAGCGTACGGCAAAGACAGTCTATGACGTATGCGAACAAGCGATTCTAACACGGCCAAGAAGACGTTGAAGATGACTCATGCCTGGGACGCCCGTCAACATCAAAAACGGAAAGTACCGAAAACGTAGGTAATCTGATTCGATCTGACCGTCGACTGAATATGTGATCAATTACTGCAACTGTAGGTACTGACAAAATTGTGTAGACATGTCTTACATAATTGATCTCACATGACACAACTGATGTCGAAAATTTTTAGGATCCAACAAACAAGAGCTCGTGAAAATTGTTCGTACTATCACTTTCAATACCACTCAAAATCATCATAATTTGTTCTAAAAAATGAATTTCTTCTAAATAACAAGTGAAAAATCTTCGTTTTCCACATATGATCCAAAAACTATGCCCCTATCCATGCATTGAAGGGGCCCAATTTTACCGAGAGCGAAGTAACTTCGAATGAGCAAATCAAGACACAAAGCGAAAATGATTGGTTTTTTCATTATTCATGGAACTGTGTATCTTCACTGCATTCTTGAAGGTCAGACCATTAATCTAAGTTATGACCTTGAGGTTCTTGCTCAAATCCGTGTGAAAGATAAGAAAACAAGATACGAATTGTGGAAGAATGTGTCATGGGTGTGCTTCAAGACGACGCACCGGCGCGTACTGCGTTTTGTGTTACAAGGTTTGTAACTGAGTACTGCAGCCCATCGTCAGACCACTCACTTTATTCGCCTGACCTATTTCCATGTGACTTATCTGTTCCCAAGATCAAACCTGCATTAAAAGGAAAAACGCGTATCATCAAGGAGCTCACAGAATGGAAAATTCGCATGGAGCATGGAGGGGTGGAGGAGGGGAGTATATTGAGGGTGCCAATGACTAAATATGTATTACTTCGAAATAAAATGTTTTACAGCAATAGTCCTGTTACTTTATAGCCGCACGTAGTACGTCAAATGTATGTCTGTCAGTACCTCATCAATTTACATCTGGCAATACTGAACGAAGCAATGTCTGCTGTCGAAACTACCATGGGAGTACGTAAGGTCGATGAACCTCTCCACCACCTGATAGGTTAAAAAAAAATAGCCTGTTATCAATCGGTACGTTTAAGAAAGACTTAAATGGGCTCGTTATTCGTGGTACAGTACTACCTTAGTTTTGCACACCTGTTTCTTTAGTAGTCTCCGGGATGTCCGTCCACAAGGCGCGCACTGTGGTAGGGTTGGCTGCCTACCTCCCAGGCAAACACTTATCGCTGCTGGTTTCTGCGTTGACGATGAAGCAACCACAGACGCACGACTTCTGTGCTGTGTTTTGCGCGCTGCTGTGAAGTAAGCCTCCTGTACGCGCACTAAGTCCCGTATCACGAAGTCTGGACCAGTGTGAGGGTGTGGAGCACTGTTTTATGGATGAAGCAATGCCCTGTCACGTCGTTGCGTCTTCTAAAGGTTTAGTTTCACTGCAGTTTTAAGTGCTTTTGTTGAACAACGCATTTCAAGTCGGCCACATCTAGGCGTGATCCACTTTAGATGTACACATGTTACCCTATTTATCCCAAGCAACCTGGTCACGGCAGCCACCCTGAGTATGCTATATATTGTTGGAGACAGAACGGATCCTTGAGGGATGCCAGCTGCCATCATCCTTCCAGCCAGTTTTAACCACCAGGCTTATTCCATGGGGATGACATGCTGTCGGTCTAACAACTAACATTCGTGAAAATTCTCGTTGAATTTTTACTTCAAACTTAGAATTACTTAAACCTAACTAACCTAAGGACATCACACACATCCATGCCCGAGGCAGGATTCGAACCTGCGACCGTAGCGGTCACGCGGTTCCATACTGTAGCGCCTAGAACCGCTCGGCCAGTCCGGCCGCAGATTTTTACTTACCCTGTATGATTATGCCTCGTGTCATACGACTTTTGGAAGTGCGTAACTATTACTGAAAATACCTAGACTTAGTTCTAAGACCTGCGCTGCTGCATAGCAGCTTGAAGAGTTTCATATTCATCACTTTATCGCTGCTTTATTGGCAAAACATAAATTTGTAGAAGAGAGTCTGCTAACGACGTAGCCGGCACGAATAAAACTTAATGGTGAGAACACCCCGTCACGATATGGTTGTGCTGAGCGGGTCCAAGGTACAGCAGCGGAATGTTGTAAAGGTGTCAGAAAAGTACAACTCGATTTGCTTTGTCCGCAAATGAAATCAGACGAGGGAATCCACAGACAGAATGTGCGACTAAGTAAAACAAATGCTATTCCAGCGGTGTGCGCTCAGTGCTTGCGTAATTGCGAGGGAAACAAAGTAACTCAGATTGATTACGCCGCGCCGGTGACTGCCAATGAAGCCGGCCGTCGTGTCCACCTTACTGATGATGCCCGCAGGGTCAATGACCTTGCCGTGGCTGCAGCCGCTACTGTGTCTGAGGCGAAATACGCTACCGGCTGGAGAAGAGGTCCAGGGGAACTCAGTAGACTGCGGTGCCGGGATGATCGCCTCCAGCGTATGTCACCGTTTTCGGCTATATCGCTTTTTGTCTTCAGTTTAACCTGACTTAAAACCGCTCAAACTAACTGGTTTCTTAAGTAACCGATATTCGTTTTTTATTACTATTATTTCGAGCAATAAACGCAGACAAAGAATGGAAAATTCTAGAGCAGAAGAAGGAGTAGTAAATCTCGATTGATATGGGGGTAGAGTTTGTGGTATAAAACGGTCTCGGTGGCTGCGGTAAAGATGACGAAGGGGAGGAAGCCGCGAGGGAAAGGTCACAAGCTGACGACTTTCCTGCATCATCACTTTTGAATGGTTTCAGTTTTTCATCCTGAAGCAGCCACAAACTGTAGTGTTCGGTTACTTTCACAAGTTTATGGCAAGTCAATAAAATTCTGGGTATATTAGTCAGGTTTAATTTCTCTTCCAAATAAGACTGTGTACTTTTCCTCCTTAAGTGACGCCGGAAGTGCGTTGTCCCTCCTCCTGCGTTTCATGTTTCATTCATGCCGGAGTTCGTAAAACACTTGCAGACTATGGATGCAGCCATTCTGCAACACAGCTGATGTCCGACGACCACGGCGGGAAAAAGCGATGTAGACTAGGTGGGGGCACTGGAAATACAGGCATACCGTCAACTAGGCTACATCACACTGCAACGAGAACATCATTGTCTCTCCAATGCTGTATGGATCCTTACGTCATGTGTTTGTTGCTGGTTTCTAGCTCTTAACGTTGGTATTAAAGTATCACTAATCACGTTTCCCATCTTATATAATACCTAATATTTCAAAAGAATGGAAATTTTACAAATTAAAAAATACTCGTTTTTAGAAGAAGTTATATTTTTTTTAAAAAAAGGTTCAAATGGCTCTGAGCACTATGGGACTCAACTGCTGTGGTCATCAGTCCCCTAGAACTTATAACTACTTAAACCTAACCAACCTAAGGACATCACACACATCCATGCCCGAGGCAGGATTCGAACCTGCGACCGTAGCAGTCGCACGGTTCCGGACTGCGCGCCTAGAACCTCGAGACCACCGCGGCCGGCAAGTTTTATTTAAAAACAAAAATTTTTAGAGTTGCTGTTATGGCAAACTGTTATGCCGGTTTTTAGCAAAGTATGAGAGTGGATAGGAAAAATAATCCAGTGAAGGCTTTTGTGAGATCAGGAGACGAGATAGAGGAAGAGACATGAATCGAAAGGAAAGAGATACGGTATATAATTTCAGTATTAGAATTACAATTTAGAAAAGCTTCGGACAACTTAAGATCAAATAAAACAGTAGGAACAGAAAACATTCCATCGGAATGTCTATTGGAGAAAGTGGCAACAAAACGACTATTCAAGTTAATGGGTAGAATGTATACTACCAGGTTTTCGAAAAAACATCATCCAGGCAATTCTGACGATTGCAAGGGCAGTTAAGTGAGAGAATTATCTCTCAGTCAGCTTAACAGCTCATGCATCCAAGTTGCGGACGAGAAAAATATACAGACGAATGGAAAAGACAACTGAGGATCTGTTTCATAACAATAAGTTTGCGTTTAGGAAAGGTAAAGGTACCAGAGAGGCAGTTCTCACGTTGCGGTTGATAATGGAGGCAACTCTGGAGAAAACACACCTTCTTAGCCTTATCGGTCTGGTAAGGGCGTTCGACAATGTAAAATGGTGCAAGGCGTTCGAAATTCTGAGTAAAATACGGATAAGCCATAGGGAAAGACGGTTAATGTACAATACGTACAAGAACACTAAGACTAAGGCCAAGAACGAAGGGCTCGGATTCAAAAAGAGTGTGAAACAGTGATGATGTAGTCTTTCGCCCCTTCTGTTCACTCTATACGCCGAAGAGGGATTGATGGAAATAAAAGAGAGATTCAAGAGCGGAATTAAGATTCGGGGTGAAAGGATGTCAGTGGTAAGATTCGGTAACGAGATTGCTATCCTCAGTGAAAGTGAATAAGAATTGCGGTATATGTTCAATGAAATGAACAGTATAATGAGTACAGAATAAGTACTGATAGTAAATCCAAGAAAGGCGAAAGTAATGGGAAGTAGCAGAAATGAGAACAGCGAGACAGTCAACATGAGGTTGGTGATTGCGAAGTAGACGAAGTTAAGGAATTCTGCCACCTAGGGGCAAAATAACGCATGATGGATGGAGCTAGTAGAACATGAAAAGCAGACTAGCACAGGCAAAAACGGCATTCTTGGTCAAGAGAAACAAAGACAGGCCTTAATTTGAGGAAGAAATTTGTAAGTATGTACGCTTGGAGCATAACATTCTATGCTAGTGAAACGTCACTGTAAGAAAACAGGGGAAAAAAGAGAGAATCGAAGCGTTTGAGACGTGGTGCTACAGAATAACGTTACGAATTAGATGGACAGACAAGGTAAGGAATGACGAAGATGCTCTGGAAACTAAAAAAATGGTTCAAATGGCTCTGAGCACTACGGGACTCAACATCTGAGGTCATTACTCCCCTAGAACTTAGAACTACTTAACTCTAAATAACGTAAGGACATCACACACATCCATGCCCGAGGCAGGATTCGAACCTGCGACCGCAGCAGCAGCGCGGTTTCGGACTGAAGCTCGTAGAGGCGCTCGGCCACAGCGTGAGACACGGAGTTGTGGACTCGACTGTCGTAGGGAATCCCTGCCCTGGGCTCCGCTCGTCTCCCCTCTGGCAGCTGAGCTTCCAATAACAGCGGGCGCGAGACTCTGCCGGCAGCCGGAGCTTGGCTTCATAAGGAGGCGCCGGCCGCGATATGAAATCTCTGCCCGCCCTGCGCGATAAAAGACAAGGCGAGCCCGAAGCGGGGAGGGAGGGAGGGAGGGAGGGAGGGAGGGAGGGAGGGAGGGAGGGAGGGAGGCGAGGAGCACGAGCCGCCTGGCCGCAGCCGCGTCCTTATTGGCTCCAGTAAACAACGCACCGCAGGCAGCGTTCCGGACACGGCACCGACCGACTTCTTCAGCGATCACTTCCCTCTGTCTGTTCCTACTCAGTTTCTCGTTTCTCATTTAATTCGTCAGATTAGCCGTAAGCTCAATATCGAAACCATGCGCTTCTATGACCGGGAGAAAATTGCACTGACAGAAAAAAAAGACCCGCCACACCAACAAGAAGTTGTGCGACATAAACGAAAGTCGGTAGACGTGTTTCTGTGTCTGAAAGATGAAGTGTATTCATAGTTCCAGCCAGTCGCCTAAGGGTGGCGCCAGAAGTGCCACTATGAGCATCGAAGTCGGTTTGCTTTAAATACACACCGTAATGGTCTTGAGCGTTAGTTACCTTTCAGACTGGATGTGGCGGCTTAATGTTAGTCAAGAATGCCTTTAAGGTGACAAAGACGTCATTATAAACACCTCATTGAGTTCGAACGACATCGCGTAACTGAGCTACGAGAAACTGGATGTTCCTTCTGTAATAAGATGACCGGAACAGGTGACGTGGTCGGGGTTGTAGGGCGTGGCTGGGTAGAAGAAGGTGGCTGTCTTTAGCAATCTTTGTCTTTATTGTTGGTTCTCCCAGTACGCTCGTGTCGTGGTGGAGACGTGCAGTCCGCGGAACGCGACGCTGTGCTCAGTCGGCGGCTGCGCAGGCGGCACGAGGCCCGGGCCAGCTCACCCCCTACAGACGCTGCAGCTCATGACGATGCTGGGAGTCGCCGGTGCAGCAGCGGGCAACGCCGTCCGCTGGCCAGTCCTCGGGGACTGCGTCACTGATGACGACGACGTGACAGCGACCGAACGCACAATCGGTCGAACCAAATTCTGACGTCCGTCTCTGATGCTCTTAAATAATGCAGCCCCCTGCTGAATCCGCCCGTTACGCGGCGGCGTGTATATTAGAAGGTTCTCGAGGAGTTGGCTAATGCAACCGCGCCACACGCGGCTCGCGCCTTCCCAATTCTGCTAATGTTCCGTTTTGGCCGTTCATGGCTGCCACACATGTACACACATACCGACGCTCGTTGCAAAACTGTCTCACCTGCATAACGCGCCGGCCAGCCTTAGTCTGCCTTGAGGCTGGCACATCGCGCACTTAAACACACTAAATCACAATTTCGCGCCATATTCCCTAAAAATAACCCCTTGTCCTCTACACTTATGCGATATTCTGGACGAATTGCCAGGAATGTAGCAACTACATGATTGCTGGCAGCGGTGGTCACGAGACAGTCACCCAGCGCAACCGAGAGGAAATACCATCGTTTCAGCGTATGGCTCTGGCGCATCTTACTGCACCCGCAGAGGCAGTTACAGCAGCAGTTGGCTCCACAGGGATACGACCGACCTTTACAAATCGGTTACTACAGTACAAGGACAGCTCCGAGAGAGACGTCCTGTGGAGTGCACTCCACTGATCCCAACGCACAGCCATTTACGACTTCAGTCGTGTCAATCGAGAGCTCGTTCGAGGGAAGGTTGGAGGTCTGTATGGATGCCGTGTGTTGATTGGGAGGAGGCCGGTTGAAAGCCTGCAACCGACCTGTGTGCGTGCTACAGACACACTGGACCTACACCTCGAGTGAAGCTGTAGGGTGCGATTTCGTATGTCGGCAGGAGCACTCTCGCCGTTACGTCATACCCCCTGTCATAAAAGTTGTACGTGAGGCACTGATTAGAGCTGTTGTTCTGCCATTGATGAACAGCATTCCAGAGAGTCTTTTCCGACACAATAATTCTCGCCCACGTATCGCTGTTGTAACTCAACATGCTCTACAGTTTCCTTGGCCTGCACGATCACCAGATCTGTCTCCAATCGCGCACACACGGGACATCATCGGACGACAACTCGAGCGTCATCCACAAACAGCATTCATCGTTCCTGTACTGACCGACCGGGTGCAACAGGCGTGTAACTCCATCCCGAAAACTGACCCCAGACAGCTGCAGAACACAAAGCATCAACGTTTACGTACTTAAATTCAACATTCTGGCGGTTACGCCGGTTATTAATGTACCACCATTTCACATATGCAATATAATATCTCGCGCTTTCGTTAATACGTGGTCTTGCAATGTTAACCACTTAAATACGGTACCTAGACAAATTTATTCCCGAAAGTTGTTTTTGTGTCAGGGTACTTTTGCTAACACCGCTGCACAGATTCAGTGTATTTAAAGTACGGCGTTACTCAGCCACCAAAAGTTGCTGTGTTGTGTGACGATTTATCGAGAACGAGTGTCGTTCGAGCGGCCGTCTACAAGTCGCGGACAAAGGAAGAGTCCTCTGCATCACGTACATACTTATTGTGCTTTTCAGAATTTGTCACTTACTTGCATGCATTTTCTTACACATTCTTCTGTTCATTTGACAGCCAATTCCACTGTTGACCATACAGCCGTATCAGACGCTTAGCTGCGAAAAGTCGTGCGACACCTCCTAACATCGCGTCGGACCTCCTTTTTCCCGACGTAATGCAGCCAGAGGGCGTCGGCATGAACTCAGTGACAAGCTGTTGCTGGGACAGGATTCTCTACACGGACTCACTTCTCCATCATGCCGGTGTCGGATGACATGGCTGTCCAAATCATTTGCTCTAATTGTCCAGAATGTTCTTGAAGCCAACCACGAACAAATGTGGCCTGGAGACACTGTGCATTAGCATACCATGGTATACCAATGTACGCAAAACTCTAATTTGGGTGCGACAAATTGATATCGTGCTTAACGGCATATACTGGGTGGGAGGATAGTTCGTTTCACGCTACGAACGTATCTCTGTGTCTCACCGAACCAATGATTTTGTTTTAAGGACTCTTTGTGAAGGAAGTAGAGAGATCGGAAGTGTCAGAGGAGGAGAGAGATTATGCTGTTGCGAGACGCCATTCCGGTATCTAGTAAATGTTCAGTTTTTTGCACTAAATAAAATCCAATAACTAATATTAAGTGCCAGAATGAGATTTTCACTCTGCAGCGGAGTGTACACTGATGTGAAACTTTCTGGCAGATTAAAACTGTGTGCCCGACCGAGACTCGAACTCGGGACCTTTGCCTTTCGCTGGCAAGTGCTCTAACATCTGACCTATTGAAGCACGACTCACGCCAGGTACTCACAGCTTTACTTCTGCCAGTATCTCGTCTCCTACCTTCCAAACTTTACAGAAGCTCTCCTGCGAACCTTGCAAAACTAGCACTCCTGAAAGTTCTGCAAGATTCGCAGGAGAGCTTCTGTAAAGTTTGGAAGGTATGAGACGAGATACTGGCAGAAGTAAAGGTGTGAGTACCGGGCGTGAGTCTTGCTTCGGTAGCTCAGATGGTAGAGCACTTGCCCGAGAAAGGCAAAGGTCCCGTGTTCGAGTCTCGGTCGGGCACACAGTTTTAATCTGCCAGGAAGTTTCATATCAAGTGATTTAGAAAATATCGTTCTTGTACAACACAGCTAGCTCTTTATTCCCATGAAGTAATGAGTACTGTCGACAAGGAATCCCAGATCGATTCCATATTCCCAGATTTCCAGAAGGCTTCCTCACAAGCGACTATTAACCAAATTGCGTGCATATGGAGTATCGTCTCAGATGTGTGACTGGACTCGTGATTTACTCTCAGAGAGGTCACAGTTCGTAGTGATAGACTGCAAATAATGGAATAGAAGTGATATCTGGCGTTCCAAAAAGTAGTGTCATAGCCCCTCTGCTGTTCCTGATGTGCAAAAATGACCTAGGTGATAATCTGAGCAGCCCCCTTAGATTGTTTGCAGATGACGCTGTAATTTACCGTCTAGTTAAATCATCAGAGGATCAATTCCAATTACAAAGTGATCTAGAGAGAAATTCTGTATGGTGCGAAAAGTGGCAATTGGCACTAAACAAAGAAAAGTGCGAGGTCATCCACATGGGCACTAAAAGAAATCCGATAAATTTTGGGTATACGATAAATCGCACAAATCTAAGGGCTGTCAATTCGAATAAATACCTAGGAATTACAATTACGAGCAACTTTTAAATTGGAAATGCCACATAGATTATATTGTGGGGAAGACGAAACAAAGACTGCGTTTTGTTGGCAGAACACTTAGAAGATGCGACAAACCCACTAAAGAGACAGCCTATATTGCACTTGTCCGTCCTCTGCTGGAATATTGCTGAGCGGTGTGGTATCCTTACCAGGTAGGATTGAAGGAGGACATGGAAAAAGTGCAAAGAAGGGCAGCTCGTTTCGTGTTATGGCACAATAGGGGTGAGAGTGTCACTGATATGATACACAAGTTGACGTAGCAGTCACTGAAACAAAGGCGGTTTTCTTTACGGCCAGATCTATTTACGAAATTTCAATCACCAACTTTCTCTTCCGAATGCGAAAATATTTTGTTGTCACCCACCTACGCAGGGAGAAATGATCATCATAATATAATAAGAGAAATCAGACCTCGAACGGAAGGATTTAGGTGTTCCTTTTTCCCACGCGCCATTTGAGAGTGAATTGGAAGACAAGTAGTATGAAAATGTTTCGATGAACCCTCTACCAGGCACTTAAATGTGAACTGAAGAGTAAACATGTAGATGTAGATGTATTAAAGGTGTGTATACCTCCATATTGCAATTAATTAATTATCAAGATACATATATTACGAGACGTAGATCGCTCGGAGCTGAAGTTTGGAACGATAGTGCGAAACTGCATCTTCCACGGTCAGAATTCGTCGAGAGATTATCTCCTAATTAATAAACTCTAATTTGCTAAATTGTTGGACCTATCATCCAGAGTCATCAAACAACATAGCACACAGTTGTGCCGAACGATCTGAGTCGCGAGTAAAGGTTGTAGAGATTTCTAGTGCAGCAGATAACGACGAGGAATTTCCGCGAGATCGCCGCTGCGGAATACATCTCTTGCTCTCCTGTGGTATTTAAGAAGAAATATTTATATTTTCCAGGTTTTCGGGAGAGTAGAGATAAAAGAAAATAAGGAACTAAGCTAAACCAACTAAAACCAATAACTAAACCAATAATTAAAGTACAAGCACACATGAAGAATATAACTACCAAATGAGAATATATTAAAATACATAAAAGTTCCATCGTTGTTTGGGAACATGAAATGCATGAATGGCTACAAATGGACTCCAAGTAGCCGAACATAACCATTTCCAGTCAATGGTCGGTTCAGTTGGACCCGAGGACCCAGTCCATTCCATACAACACACTCACACTATTACGGAGCCACCGACAGCCTGCAGTGCTTTGTTGACAACTTGCGTCCATGGCTTGATGGGGTCTGCGCCACACTCGATCCCTCGCATCAGCTCTTAACAACTGAAATCGGGACGCACCTGACCATGCCGCGGTTTTATAGTCCACTCAATACGGTCACGAGCCCAGGAGAAGCTGTGCAGGTGATGCTGTGCTTTTAGCGAAGGTATTCGCCTCCGTCGTCTGGTGCCATAGCCCATTGCCGCCTAATTTCGCCGCACTGTCCTAACGAATACTTTCGTCGTGCATCCCAACGTCCCACATCGATTTCTGCGATCATTTCACACAGTGTTGCTTGTCTCTTAGCACGCTGTCCATGGTGAGAGATAATGCCTGAAATTTCGTATTCTTGGTACTGTCTTGACGCTGTGGATCTCAGAATATTGAATTCCCTATCGATTTCCGAAGCGGAGTGATAGCTCCAACCACCACTTAACGTGCAAAGTCAGTATTTCCCGTCGAGGGGCCGTGATCACGTGGGTTTGGTATGAGTACAAATGACAGCTCCACCAATGCACTGTCCTTTTATACCTTGTCTACGCGAAACTACCGCCATCGGTATATCTGCATATGGCTATCCCATGACTCATCACCTCAGTTTCTATCGACTAACCTATGATAATGAGTTATGCTGGAAATAACATTTCCTTTAGTGATTCCCGTATCATTCTCCGTTTCACCTTGTCAAATGAATTTTCACAATGGATGAAAATATATTACGTTCCTAATCTGTCTTCCTCCCTCAGGTGCTTGTGCTAAAATGAAAAGACAAACAGACCGTGATCTACCTCTTGTACAACCATGCTGTAACCCTAACAGAGAGTCACAAGTACTTAACTATATGAAATAAAATCTTCATGACTTCTGAACGGTTTGCGTTTGGACGTTCAAACTGCACGGTTGGCCGCGGGGCGTGATGAGAGTAAGTATGCGCTGTGTGGTTTGGTTTAGCGATGAACCCCACTTTCATTTGGGTGGGTTCGTCAATAAGCAAAAGTCGCACATTTGGAGGATTGAGAATCCGCATTTCACGATCAAGAAGTCTCTTTATCCCCAGCGGATGTCTCTGTGGTGTCACGGAATAACCGGCGTGATTTTGCTTGAAGACACGATGACTACCGAACGGTACGTGAAGGTTTTGGAGGGTGATTTCATCCCCATTATCCAAAGTGACCTTAATTTCGACAAGATGTGGTTCATGCAAGGCGGAGCTCGACCCCATGGAAGCAGGAGAGTGTTTGATGTCGTGGAGGAACACTCTGGGGACCGCATTCTGGCTCAGGGGTACCCAGAGGCCACTGGCACGGGCCGCGATTGGTCGCCATACTATCCGGATGTGAACACGTGCGACTCCTTTTTGTGTGGCTGTATTAAAGACCCCAAAACCATTGCTGAGGCGGTAACAGCCATGCAGGAGAACATCGACAGCGTCGATGTTCCGAAACTTCAGCGAGTTGTAAGGTATCAGGCAAATGCAACACCTTCCATGAAAACCCGGACATGATAAGCAAATCCAGTAGTATGTCACATAGCTCCGAATAAATCGTGACATTAAATTAACCAAAGTAATACGAGTAAAGAGTGAGCAAATGGAATACCACAGACTAACACAAGAATGCCTAAATGCATGTCATACCTTCCCACCGTGAGACAGACGCAGTTCCGAGGGGAGAAACGAGAACAGAAGCCGAGAGCAGAACCGTGTTAAGCTAGAATGCCCTACGATAAAGGACGGACTGGACACCCACGTTGCCAGTTAACCACTAGGACAACGCCAGCTGCAAGTTTTAGTGTGAGACTTTTTCGCGTCTCTGTTACGTTGCAAACTTTAGAAACATTGCCCCACCACGAAAAGTATAACGTTTCTCATTGGATAGACAGAATTTTTGTAGGCGGAGCTTAAGGTTAACATTGAGACCCTGACTGGTCAGATGAAAACACAGCCAGATAGT
Source organism: Schistocerca gregaria (assembly GCF_023897955.1). Taxonomy (NCBI): domain Eukaryota; kingdom Metazoa; phylum Arthropoda; class Insecta; order Orthoptera; family Acrididae; genus Schistocerca; species Schistocerca gregaria. The sequence goes on along the minus strand of NC_064928.1, from coordinate 245,364,302 downwards.
TTTTTTTCAAACCAACTTCGGTAAATGGTAGTAAGGAAAAGTGAGGAGAAGTAAGTTAGTTCCGAGACGGCGAGCTGGATGGCTGCTGTGCCGGCCGCTGCCCCCCTGAAGCTGCCTAACCAACGACAAGGTAATGAACGCACGCGTTGCCACATTTTTGAGCGCATAAGGCTTCACTCAGAACTGCAGAAGTCTCATCTGTTACACCCCCTTTCTGCGTGATACTAGTGTCGATCGTAAATTAAATCTCATTGTGTTCACATTTGCCACTTGAAGTAAAAATCTGAAACGCGATGATTTCTCTGTTATGTATTTATTAAGAAGCCATATCAGCCACTGTAATTTACAAGTTACATAAGTAATTAAAGATAATTGAGGGTCACTGTAGACCATTTTGATAGTTTTCTCTCTTGTGAAACTTAATTTAAACCAAGATTATAGATGCGATATGGCATAGGTCATCCTTCGATCCATTGTAGAACTTGGAAACCCACGCAAGGAATATTCGTTCACATTTTTGTTGAACGCAGTTGGTTTTTACCATCCTGTATTGAAACATTTCCTTTTATCAACAGTGCAATTTATAAACAATGTTTTATGAGTAGAATAAAAATTCCGATGGTAAACTTAACTGCTTTTTCGACGTTATTTTACCAGCTAACTAAAAACAGGAAAGCCTTGAACTCCTTCCACTAAATTTAGTTAGTATTAAGATTCTTTTACAGGGAGTGCAGTGGAGCTGACGCTGAGATCATTAAGTATTTGGTTATATCATCGCTAGTCTCACTGAACTCTTCTGAATTCTACATGTCATGTGTGGTCTGGCGTCTCCTTACCAGCAACAGGTCCCAGGTTCAAACTAGTCAATTCCCTAAAAAACACTCTCACAGCGTCGTTGCGCGAAAGTGGTAGGGAGACGCGATATAGAACAGAGACAGCACCCAGAATGTTAGAGGGTCACGCAGAATTTCGATAGTCGTCTGCGCCACTTCATCACTAATGCTGGAAGGCATGTCGAACATCTCATAACGTAAATACCAATATCTGTAGTGACACAGTAATTGAGTCCGCCTTGATGCAAAACACGTTGTTATTCGTTTATTTTTTTATTCTCCCAAACTAGTTTCGGCGACAAATATCACCATCATCAAAAAATGGCTGTGAGCATTATGAGACTTAACACCGGAGGCCATCAGTCCCCTAGAACTTAGAACTTCTTAAACGTAACTAACCTAAGCACATCACACACACATCCATGCCCGAGGCAGGATTCGAACCTGCGACCGTAGCAGTCGCGCAGTTCTAGACTGAAGCGCCTAGAACCACTCGGCCACCGCGGCCGCTCACCATCATCAGTGTTTTTTTTTTTAATCTACAACACGCAGAAATTAGCATGGTTATACAAAGACAGCAGCACACTATTACATTTTTACTATTCGTTTTAAATTTAGTTTTGTACGGAGACCTTTATACGACCTCATTTATTGTATGTTACAGTATGTTCTAACTAATTATTGTCGCTGTCTGTGACATATTTTCTGTGGGCTTTTTGTTTCTGTTGCCGTTTTCTACTTAGCGAACATCATTTCATCTGCAACCATGTGAACAGAAACAGCAACAGAAACAAAAAGCGCCCAGAAAATATGTCGCAGACAGCGACAATAATTGCTTAAAATATGCTGTAACATACAATGTAAAGTAAAAATTTAATAACGTACTACTGTATTTGTATAGCCATGCTATTTTCTGCATGTTTTAGATTAAAAATATCCCTCTGATGATGGTGATATTTGTCGCCGAAAACTAGTTTGGGAGAATAAAAAAATAAACGGATAACAAGGTGTTTTGCATCAAGGCGGACTCAATTTTCTGATATTACTGTTTTTTTATGCAAACACAGACCAAATGGAAGAGTTCCAAGATAAAGTCATTGTTATCTGTAATGACGTTTAAGTGTTGAATAAAGTGGGTGCACGCCATAGTTTGTAACTAATTTACGTTTTTAATCATGTAGTAGAATAATTGTGACCGTGGAAGCGCTTCCACTCTAATCGGCCACGTGGCTGTGTTTGTTGTCGCTCCCCGACAGGTCGCTTCGGCTACGACGCGCTGCTGGGCTCGTGCTCCATCCTGGAGGACTCAGCGGGCCGCTCCTCCAAGACGGCGCTCTTCGTGCTGGGCTTCCTCGTGCCCTGCGTCGTCATCGTCGCCTGCTACGCGCGCATCTTCTGGGTCGTGCACGAGTGAGTACGCCTACCATCCATACTGAGCACCCCCACTCTCCTCTTCTTATCTCTCATTCTCCACACAGAGCGCCCTCCGAACCGCCACAACAGCTAGTTAGAGAGATGAGATTAGCATGTTGCAAAATAAAAACTGTGTTACACATTCTGCAAGGTTTAAAGCTGTCAGAGGCGTACACGGAAGTGAAATGGCAGACCAGGTGGCCAGAGAATAAGTCTTCTGGAAATAAACTTCTGTAGCTGCTTCCCCAGGAAGCACCAGCACATTCCAGCCACCTGCTTTCAGCAGGAGCGAGAAATGGCCGGTGGGAGTGGGTGAATGTCTGAACAACCCAGTGTGTACCACAATTTTCATTAAATTTTTCGTAAGCTGTTTCGGCCAGCGTAGGCCGCCCTCAGATCGAAAGCAGTTGGCCAGTTGCGAGTTGGTCTCGCGCTCTCAGTGTGCTAAAAGCAGACTGAGTCGTGTATACAGACAGTAGACGCTGTGTCTCAGCCAGGAGACGTCAGTCCCCACGACTGTTTCTTGTTATCGACCCTGACCCTGGTAAGATACCAGACACGGGAATTCCAAGATTTTCGAGCACTCGCCCGCGAAAGGCAAAGGTTCCGGGTTCGAGTCTCGGTTGGGCACACAGTTTTTATCTGCCAGGAAGTTTCATTTTCGACAACGTTTCAGATATGAAGTCAGGTAACAAATGACAAAGGAAATATTTGTTTTGAGTGATATAATCACAGCTTACCAATTTTCTGTTTTTTTCCTTTAGTGGTATGGTGAAATCTAGCTTCTTGCCAAATTTCATGAACCGATGTAAATGGGAAGTATCCTATAGGTTTTAATGAAAGTTTGCGAGTATCAAACTGTGTGATTTTACTGCATTCACTTACATATTTAACTTTTTTTCACAATCGTGAGACTACAGACATAAATTTCAACTTGATATCAGTTCCTGAGAAGACTTCGTCGCAAGGTACGGTCTGACAGACAATCGAGTAACAAATGACAAAGATATTTTTCATGTGTCATAATTACAAATTAACAATTTTATGATTTTCTTCCTTTACTTCTACTATGAAATCTACCTTCTTCCCTGATTTCATGAATCTGAGCCAAACAGAAGAATACTATTTTCTTTCCTTGTACAAATGAAGAGGTCTGTACAGTTCACAATCGTTTCGCCAGAACAAGGAAGAGACACCATCTCATAAAGATAAAAATTATCGTTAATAGTGAGTTTTTCTTTTCCAGTAATGATTCTCCGACTTTTCATACATAAAATAGCAGTTATGTACCTCTAATAAATATGTGCTCCCTTTTAGAAATGTTTAGAATGATCTTCTTTTCACAGAATGTTTGTTGTTGTTGTGGTCTTCAGTACTGAGACTGGTTTGATGCAGCTCTCCATGCTAATCTATCCTGTGCAAGCTGCTTCATCTCCCAGTACCTACTGCAACCTACATCCTTCTGAATCTGCTTAGTGTATTCATCTCTTGGTCTCCCTCTACTATTTTTACCTTCCACGCAGCCCTCCAATGCTAAATTTGTGATCCCTTGATGCCTCAGAACATGTCCTACCAACCGATACCTTCTTGTTGTCAAGTTGTGCCACAAACGTCTCTTCTCCCCAATCCTATTCAATACCTCCTCATTACTTAAGTGATCTACCCACCTAATCTTCAGCATTCTTCTGTAGCACTACATTTCGAAAGCTTCTATTCTCTTCTTGTCCAAACTATTTATTGTCCATGTTTCACTTCCATACATGGCTACACTACATACAAATACTTTCAGAAACGACTGCCTGACACTTAAATCTATACTCGATGTTAACAAATGTTTATCACCTACTAAACGACATCACAGTTGCTCGAACACTCCACTGGTATACTGCCAGTCCATAGTGTCGAACGGGCCCAATATTTCGGCGATCAGACATATCGCCATCGTCAGGTGCGCTGACGAACTGAGCTCCTCAGTTTCTTTTTATTTTTTGCACGTTTCATTTCTTCTCGCGAGGGGAGAAGGCGGGCTGTTCTAGGGCTTATCTGTTTCCCCTTTATCAGCCAAAAGTTACAATTTTTATTTTATTTATTTCCATTTTTTCATATATTTGGTTACATGCTATTATTTTATATTGAGTATCTTTAGTTTTACGTTACTTTTTAGTGAATAGAATGTGAAAGAAATTTGAATTAATTTTGTGAAGAAAAGAACTTACTTAACAAAATAACTAATTTAACAAAACTGGTTGGGAAATTAAATTTGAAATAGTGATAATATTTTAAATGTGACGAGTGAAATGACTTAATAAGGTATGCGGGGGTGATTTGACGGGCGGCCGCCTCCCCTGGCGAGGCGTTCTCTCCGCGTCCGCGCCCACGCGCCAGCGGTCGCTGAGACGCTGGCGTCGGCGTCTGTGGTGGCGTCGGTGAAGCTGCCTCGTCCGCCCTGGTCGCTCGTTCGTTTCCTTTGCTGAGCGTAGTTTTAATTAGACTCAATACTGGTTCCCGTGCCCTGCTGAGGTTCCAGCCGCAATCTCGGTTGATGAGTCCATCCCTGGTACGAATTTCGATAGCGTCTCTAACGACGAATATCGAGGAAACGCCGAGCAGGAACGGTCTTTTACCCACAAAATAAAACGCGAGCATTACTGGACAGTGTCAAAGACGATCTCGGTTTGCGGAAGGCCGGCATATACTAGATTCCGTGTCAATGTGGAAAAACTTATATTCGACACAGTGCGCACCATCGAAGACCGTTGGCGAGAACGTCAGAGGCAGAGTCGCAGAACACTGTTTGTCCGAAAACCACGAAATGGGCTACCAACATACCACGGTCTTGGCACAGACATCGAAATACTGGGGCAGCGCCGTTAGAGACTATGGACCGTCAGTACACCCGCGGACTGTTCGAGCAAGAAATACGCCGGAAGAAACTGACGAATCACGACATCACAGTTCATTGTTAAGGTCCTGAAAAGAAAAGTAAATTGGCTGAAAGGATCTATCGAACAGACCCTAAGCTTACAAAAAGCCGGCGAATTCAGAGTGCTGGTAAGAAGATGGTGTTAATTCCGTTCTAAAACATGCCATATTGTCACTACAGCATTAGAAGGTAGACTTACCATTACTGCTGACTGCTACATAAATATCTGAAAAACATCTTAAAAAGTAATTTTCCATCACAGCAAGGTACCAGCCCATACAGAAAAACTGACAAGTGGGTGCCTGACAGCCTCAAGAACCAGCATCATGGACCCTCGACCATGCAGCTCTGGCTAGCAGTTTGTTATTTCTTTTTGCTTCGAGAAATTAAAGATAAATTGCGTGAAATTTTCGTTATGAGATGAAGCAGAAAATATGGTTTCTAAAGAACGTCAGAAAGAGTGGGATTACTGCTTTAAGCACGAGTTTCGACGAACCCAAAACTGTATTAATGTTAGACGGGAATACAATGAGGTGAGAAAAGTTACGGGATGCCTCGTCGTCTCGGTCCACCTTTTGCCCGGCGTAATGCAGCAACAGCACATGGCATGAACTCAACCAGACGCTGGAAATTTCCTGCAGCCACGCTGTCCTCTATATCCGTCCATCATTGCGAAATTGTTGCCAGTGCAGGATTTTGTGCACGAACTGGCGTCTCGATTATGTCCCATGAATGCTCTATAGGATTCATGTCGGGCTATATGGGTGACCATATCATTCGTTCAAATTGTCCAGAATGTTCTTCAGGCCAATAGCAAACAATTGCGGCCCGTGACTTGGCACATTGTCATCCATAAACATTCCATCGTCGTGTGGGAACACAAAATCCATCATTGGCTCCAAATGGTATCCAAGTAGCCGAACACATCCATTTCCAATGTTCGGTTCAGTTGGACCTGAGGACCACACCGTGATGACACAACCCACACCATTACGGGGTCACCACCAGCTTGTACAGAGCGTTCTTGACAACTTGTCTCCAAGGTTTCGCGACAGTCCAACCCTACCTTCAGCTCTTAGCAAACTAAATCGGAACCCGTCTGATCAGGCCACCGTTTACCAGTGGTATAGGGTCCAACCGAAATGGCCACGAGAGCTGGAGAGATGCTGGAGGCGATGTCGTGTTAGCAAACGTGGTCTGCTGTCATAATCCATCAACGACAAATTTCGCCGCACTGACCTAACGGATACTTTCGTCGTACGTCCCACACTGATTGCTACGATTATTTCACTCAGTATTTCTTGTCTGTTAGATCTGACAACTCTACGCAGACTCGTTGCTTTCAGTCGTAACGTCAAGGCGTCGGACAGTGCATTGTCCATGGTGAGTGGCAGTCCCTGAACTTTGGTATTCTCGGCACACTCTTGGCATTGGGGATCTCGGAATATTGTATTTCGTAACGATTTCCCAAATTCCAGTATCCCAAAAGTCCAGCTCCAACTACCATTCCGGCAGACACCATTTCACACGGATCACTTGATACAACTGACAGCTCCAAAAATGCACTGCCCTTTTACACCTTGTGTACGAAATACTAGGGACGTCTTTATAAGTGCGTGTCGGTACTCTATGACAAAAGTCATCTCGGCGTATTTTGAAATGCAGTCATCATCATCGGCACAACAGCCCTCTGTGAGCTTTGGCCTTCTGTAAAAATTGTTATAGTCTGCCCTATTTAGTGCCGAACTCTTTCAATTCTGAATTCAAATGTTGCTTACGTCCTCTCTGAACCTTCCTCCCAGCTTAGCTTCGGTCTTCCATCTCTGCTGGTTCCCCCAGGCACATATCTCCGTAATCATCTGTCGGTTGCTCTCAGTGTATCTCCCGTCCATTCCAGCCCTCTGATTTTAATGTAGCTAACAATGTCTTGTTCATAATAGAGATCATATAATTCATAGTTGAAACTCCTCCGGACACGCTTCTTTCACAGAGGCAAGAGCTTTAAACACAGTAAAGAAATATATATATATATATATATATATATATATATATATATATATATTAAAATAAACCCTGTTTGTAAAAATTTTCAGTGTCGCTCCTCTGTTCTGGTAGCCGTGTAATGGACAACAGTATCATTTCTGTCTCATAACCCACGCGTGTGGGCGACCGGTTGGCTGGAATGTGTGGATCTGCTGCAGGTCAGAGAACCGGATGCGGTCGCACCAGTCGGCGGCGCAGGCTCCCACCCCCGGGGGCGGCGGCAAGGGGGTGACGCCTGGGGGCGGCGGCCAGCAGCAGCGGCCCGCCGCCAGGGACGTGCGCGCGCGCCGCAACGAGTGGCGCATCACCAAGATGGTGCTGGCCATCTTCCTGTCCTTCGTCGTGTGCTACCTGCCCATCACCATCGTCAAGGTCGCCGACCACCGCGTGCGACACCCGGGTGAGGGCGGCCGCCCGCTGCACAGTGTGTCCCGCGTCTGCTCAGCGCCATCAGGTCTGCTGGGGACACTCTCAGTCAGGTGTCTAACCCGGTAGTATCAAATATTGAGTCCACCTTGATGCAAAACGCCTTGTTATTCCTTTATTTTCCCAAACTAGTTTCGGCGACAAATATCACCATCATCAGTGGGGGTTTTTAAATCGAAAACATGCAGAAAATAGCATGGTTTTGTGATGTAACCGCCAGACACCACACTTGCTAGGTGGTAGCCTTTAAATGGGCCGCGGTCCGGTAGTATACGTCGGACCCGCGTGTCGCCACTATCAGTGATTGCAGACCGAGCGCCGCCACACGGCAGGTCTAGAGAGACTTCCTAGCACTCGCCCCAGTTATACAGCCGACTTTGCTAGCAATGGTTCACTGACTTCTACGCTCTCATTTGCCGAGACGATAGTTAGCATAGACTTCAGGTACGTTATTGTGAATCATGTACCGTCAAGAGCGACGTTAATCATTAATGGATTAAAGTTAAGTATTCTACCAGCTACGTCCGTTTTTCTTAAGTCTAATTTCCTTGTCCTGTTCCAGACCTCACGCCAGCCTGCGTGAGCTAAAACGCGTGCATTTCGGCCTGCTCTAGGAACACGGTGTTGGCTCTCCGGCCAATCACAACAGTTATACAAACACAGTAGCACAGTATTGCAGTTTTACTATTCGTTTTTTTCGAAAATAGTTTTCTATGGATGCTTTTATACTACCTTATTTATTATATGTTACAGCATGTTTTAAGCAATTATTGCCGCTGTCTGCGACATATTTTCGGTGCGGTTTTTTTCTGTTGTCGTTTTTTACTTGGCGAACATCATGTCATCTGCAACCACGTGAGTGGCTGTTAGTAAACACAATACTAAAAGGTGAACTTCGTATGTCAGCAATATATGCTTGGGGTTGCGGTAGTGTTGTGGAAACCGCTGGTTTCATATGACACGATGTTCGCTTAGTAAAAAATGGCAATAGAAAAAGAGCGCACAGAAAATATGTCGCAGACAGCGACAATCATCGCTTAAAGCATGCTGCAACATACAATAAATAAGGTAATATAAAAGTATCCATAGAAAACTATATTAGAAAGAACGAATAGTAAAAATGTGCTACTACGTTTCTATAACCATGCTATTTTCTACATATTTGTGATTTAAAAAAACCACTGATGATAGTGATATTTGTCACTGAAACTAGTTTGCGAGAATAAGGAAATAAACGAATAACAAGGTGTTTTGCATCAAGGCGGACTCAACTTTTTGATATAACTGTTTTTATGCAAACACGGACCAAATGGAAGAGTTCCAAGAGAAAATCAGGTGTCTAAACGTTAGCAGGGGAACAGCAGCCCATTCTTCTTCGAGAACTGAAACCAGGTTCGGCAGCAGACGTCCTGGATCCAAGTCGACGTCCTAACTCGTCCCCCAGCTGCTCCACTGGCTTCCTGAAACAGACTTGGCTGCTCAAACTATTCTCTCTGATCGTACTTTATGGCACGGAGCATTGTCATGCTGATACAAATAACCATCTTCTCTTAAGTGTTCCTCCCCCTGACCCTCCCTCCCTGTACGCAGTCACAATGCTGTAACATGTGTTTACCTCCTTCCGCAGTTCAAAAATGGTTCAAATGGCTCTCAGCACTATGGGACTTAACATCTGAGGTCATCAGCCCCCTATAACTTGGAACTGCTTAAACCTAACTAACCTAAGGACGTCACACACATCCATGGCCGAGGTAGGATTCGAACCTGCGACCGTAGCAGTCGCACGGTTCCAGACTGTAGCACCTATAACCGCTCGGCCACTCCGACCGGCCCTTGCGCAATAATCAGTAGCATGAGGATGCAGAATACAATGGAAATGACTGCACTGAAGACACGAGACATGTGCCCTCTAAGTGAAAGATCTCTCCATCAGGAAAAGATTCTGGAGCAGTCCCCCACATTGATCTCCTGTAGGGGACTACCAAGGGGGAAGTGACCGTGAGGAAAAGACTGAATGACGAATGAAAGGATAACGTTCTACAAATTGGGTGAGGGGAGGGGTGTGGAATGTCGGAAGTTCGAATGTAGCAGGAAAGCTGAAAATCTGAAAAACAGAATGCAAAGGCTCAGTCTAGATATAGTGGGGGCCAGTGAGGAGAATAGGGAAGCAGACAAGAATTTCTGGTCAGACGAATTTAGGATAATATCAACAGCAGCAGAAAATTGCGTAAAGCGAGTAGGATTCGTTCTGAATAGGACGGTAGGGCGGAGAGTCAGCTACTATGAACAGTTCAGTGACAGGGCTGCTCTCGTCCACACATGCCGACGTCGCAAGCAGAAGGTGGGTAATTCAGTACCTAAAGGGAGATGACAAACTAATACTCAGGAGAAGCAGGTATACTTCTGAAAAGCCAGGAGATACAGAAATATTCTAGTTAGATTGCATCATGTTCAGCCAGAAATTCCGAAATCAGATAGTGGATTGTAAGGCGTACCCGGGAGCAGGTACATTTTGCATTTGAGATGTGGTGGTACAGAAGAATGTTGGAAACTGTGTTGCGTGAAGTTAAGGAATGAAGAATTTCTCCGCAGAATCGGAAAGGGAAGGAATCAGTGGAAAACAAAAAGAAGAAACAGGATGATAGGACATCGGTTAAAACTACGGAATAAGTGTACAGATTCTCCGTCTAGCTGCATCCGATAGCAGAATCACAGAAAGAATATAGAAACAGTGATGAAAAATTAAAGCCGGCCGCAATGGACGAGGGGTTCTAGGCGCTACAGTCTGGAACCGCGCGACTGCTACGGTCGTAGATTCGAATCCTCCCTGGGCCATGGATGTGTGTGATGTTTTTAGGTTAGTTAGGTTTAAGTAGTTCTAAGTTATAGGGGCTGATGACCTCAGATGTTAAGTCCCATTTTGCTCAGAGACATTGAACCATTTGAAGACTTTTATGTTACAATATCAAATCAAAAGCAGCCAGACGGCAGAATGAACTGGTCAGGAGAGTTGAAGGCAGCCCAGTGATTGGATGTCAGCTGAGTAACACGTCAACGCAGAGGCTGGGCTGCCAACGTGCCACCTATCTCAATGAAAACGCGTAGATGGTCAGAAGTAAAGGGGTACAGTGGCCGGGCAGCTCCTCACAAGCCGATGCTGGGTGACGCTTGTAGTGGCGTAAACTGTGGTGCCAGTGGTCAGTGGACAGTGGGTGGTTGGAAACGAGACGTTTGGAGTGGACGATAACGACATACACTGTGGCCATTCGATGGAAGGGTTTGGATTGGGCAAATACCTGGAGGACGTTACCTACCATCATCTGTAGCGCCAAAAGTGAAGTACGAAGGAGGCGGTGTTACGGTACCTGGGTGTTTTTCGTGATTAGGGTGTGGTTCCCTCATTTTGCTTAAGAACGGGCTAAATGTGGAAAGGTATGAATACAGTTTAAGGCTTTGTCTGCTGTGTACAGTGGAGTTCAGGACCTGTGACTGTTTGTATCTGCATCACAGTTCACCACGTCATGAAGTAGCATCAGACAGGTAATACTTTCTGGACAGTAATATTTTTGTAACAAGTTTGCCTCCCCAAGACCGCGAGCAGAACACAATTATATGAGAGTTAGCACGTCGATTTCATTCAAGATGCCAGCGTCCAACATCACTACCCTCACAGGATAATGGGCTGCCATTCCTTCACAGACATTAAGGCACCTCGTTGAAAGTGTTCCAAACAGACCTGAAGCCCTCATAAAAGCGAAGGGTAGACGCACCTCCATACTAATGTCCACTAATAAGTTACCAAACACTGTTAGTCGAATAGTTTATATACACAGGTATCAGCTACTGTATTATAAGCAAACACACGGTGACAATTATTGAACTATATGAAATAAAATCGTCATAACTTCTGAACGGTTGCGTTAGGACCTTCAAACTGCAGGATTGGCCATGGTGCGTGATCGGAATTAGAATGCGCACGCAAGGTTTGGTTTCGCGACGAAATCAATTTTCATTTGGATGGGTTCATCAATAAGCAACATTTTCGCATTTGGGGGACTGAGAATCCGCATTTCGACATCGAGAAGTCTCTTCACCCTCAACGGGTGTGCACGCCATAGTTTGTAACTAATTTACTTCTTTTCTCTTATTGTTCAATAGTTGTCACCTTGAACTTGGTTCTTGGATATCTTCTGAACTTCAGCTCCCATTTTTTCGGTTTTTTTATCATTGCGTCATATTTCTATAATGAACTTTTTCCTGTGCTCTCGCCTTGAAAGCCGGGTGTGGTGGCCGGGCGGTTCTAGGCGCTACTGTCTGGAATCGCGGGACCGCTACGGTCGCAGGTTCGAATCCTGCCTCGGGCATGGATGTGTGTGATGTCCTTAGGTTAGTTAGGTTTAAGTAGTTCTAAGCTCTAGGGGACTGATGACCTTAGAAGTTAAGTCCCATAGTGCTCAGAGCCATTTGAACCATTTTCACCTTGTTATAGGTGTGGATAAACTTTAAGAGTGCAAAGCAGTCCGCAAGTGTCCCCCAGTTACAGGGCATTAATATATTCAATATCGGAGCTTGCTGTACAGAATTCATATTTAATAATTATGAAAAACTGTGTGTGCACTTTGAATATCTGAGAGCTATTCATCACACGCTAACATAACAAACTACAAACAATAATATCCCCATTGTATTAATGAAACTCGGGTAGTTGCTTTGTTGGGTGTGAGCTAGCGTTTTGAAACAAAGGGCACACCGGATGCTGCAGTCCAGATCACCACCTGGTGATTCGGGGATTTTGTGTTCAAGTGTTCTGCGTCATGTATAGCAGCACTGTCTTCCACTGTAACTCTGTCTTTCTTCTCCAGAAATTCGCAGAACTTTCTGCTGGACAAATCCTTACATCGAACAGCAAACTCGCTTTTCTCATCTCACCAACCAAACTCCTTGTTAGCAGGGTTCATTTCTGTTGTGTATCGCCATCGTTTCCTGCTTGTCAATAAGAATGGCTCCCATCTTAAATGATTCCTACACTATTTTAAGTAATGCTTTGTTTGCCGATATCTGCAAAATAACGTGTCCAGTTGAGCTATAGCTAATGTGAGATCCCTTTCACTGGTGCCTCTATTGCATTATTCTCGACTTGACCTCAGCTGAAAGAATGTAAAGATGCCTGTCTGATGTATTGTGCTCTGCAGTATTTTAAGACAATTTTCCTCTGCGTGTGTCCTTCCACCTGATTCTCCAGCACTGATTGTTCATCTCGCCAATCAAATGATTTGTTAGCGGATCTTGTTACTGCTGCACTAACGCTCTCATATCCTGTGCAAATAAAGACACTCAATTGCCAAAAGAAATTTCCTTTCCAAAAACACCCTAGGTTAGAGTAAGGTTGAGTTTTCTTGCGTCCGCAGAAGACCTTGTCCAGTAAAGGTGTAAATAATGTTATGTCACTTCAGCTGTTGCCTCCATTATACTATTATCCTTCAAAAATAATTGCATTTGCTGCACGACCATAGTCACGTACAGTTCTTTAAAGGACTTCGTATATGCCACTTATTGTACTGTTTACTGCAATATGCACAGACGGCATCAGTGTCTAACAAAGGCTGACGCAACCACAGAGGCTTACATTTCTACTCTTTTCATGAATATAGACTGCTGCCGTGTTTTCATCACCAGTTAGCAATTGAAAATGACCTAAGACTGAGGTTGCAATAGCTCATATTGTAAAAATGAGTACAGTCATAGGCGAATATGAAGTCTTATGCCTTATTAATCACTTCTGATTCTTTGTGTTGTCCACTGAACTATTTGCTGGAAATTTTGGTAGATGTGTGAAACCATCATCGCTCATAATGAGAGGAAAACATCTGCCATTCTCTGTGTTCAAGCAAGTCGTAAACATTGTGCAGTACCTTTGACTGCTGCCTGCATCACACACCTTATCTGAAGCTACCCATTCAGAAGCCGAACAGTCTGCCAACTCCATTGCCGAGCGGATCTGCCCCAACACATTCGCCTTCGCCTTCATATGGGCAATTTTATAGTGGTTGGGTCCGTGGAGCAGTGCGTCTGCTCCACCGATGCATCGCTATCTGCTAGCCCCAACCACTACCTGCCATTCCTCACTCTGTCCTTTCCTGTACTGTTCAGGCAAGGTGAAAGCTGGCACATGACTGGACACACACACTCTGCCACAGGTCGACAACCCACTCAGAGGGAGGGGGTTTAGCTGACTGGTCGGCCAACCCCTCCCCCCTGCCAAGTGGGTCTACCCCAATATGCTCGCCTTTGTGTGGGCAATTTCATAGTGGTCAGGACCATGGCTCAGGTGCATTGGCTCCAGTGGCACACCACTACCTGCTTGCCCTGATTGCTTCCTGCCACCCCAACTCTGCCCTTTTCCTTTCTGTTTTGCCATTGTGAAAGCTGTCATGTGACTGGTCACATTTAATGTCTGCTACGCATCTGTAGCATGCCCACACGCAATCACATGGGTTGGCGACCTGCTTATGGGAGGGGGGAATGTTGGCCATGTGACTCGTCACAGTTAATGTCTGCTACGCATCTGTAGCATGCCCACACGCAATCACATGGGTTGGCGACCTGCTTATGGGAGGGGGGAATGTTGGCCATGTGACTCGTCACAGTTAATGTCTGCTACGCATCTGTAGCATGCCCACACGCAATCACATGGGTTGGCGACCTGCTTATGGGAGGGGGGAATGTTGGCCATGTGACTCGTCACAGTTAATGTCTGCTACGCATCTGTAGCATGCCCACACGCAATCACATGGGTTGGCGACATGCTTATGGGAGGTGGGGGGGGGGGGGGGGAGGGGGAATGTTGGCCAATGGGTCGACCTGTGAATTTGTGGCTTCAGCCATCTATTCACAGGTCTACTCATTGGCCATCCTCCCCACCTGCGAAGTGTGTCTGGCCCAACATGCTCACCTTTGTGAGGGCAATTTTATAGTGGTTGGGTCCACAGTCTGGTTGCATCAGCTCCACCAGTGCACTCCCATCTGCTACCCCTGACTGCCACCTACCATTCCATACCCCACCGTTTCCGCTTCTGTTTTGGGATAGTGAAAGCTGCTGCATGACTGGGAGCAGCTAGGGTCAGCTACGGAGTCACAGAGTGCTCACTCACAGTCAGAGAGGTTGCTGACCCACTCAGTGGGGGAGGGCTGGCTGACTACAGACGCCTGTCCGACCATCCAGACCACCACGGTTGCCTCGCACACAAACACTGCGAGCAAGCAGTGCTCCGTGTTTCACGTGACATGTCTGTCGCCCGCAGGGCTGCACGTGCTGGGCTACATCATGCTGTACCTGTCGGCGTGCCTCAACCCCATCATCTACGTCATCATGAACAAGCAGTACCGGCAGGCGTACAAGACAGTGCTGCTGCTGCGCCGGCCGCGCCTGCTGTCGCTGACGCCCACCGCCAACAACAGCAGCTGCCAAGGTATGTCACCAGTGCCGGCAACAACAGCAGCAGCGAGAGGCAGCAGCAAAGCGGTCTCTCCAGAGGCGCCATCGGGGGCCTCGGCGCTCTGGGCCGCAGGTAACGTCCGAAGCTCCTCTCCCAGCCGCCGGGCACTAACCACGACACCGCACATGGTACCCGCCTGCTCACACGCTATGCACAGTAACCGCAACTCTGCAATACTGTTAACAGTGTGCAGCTCAGAACCAGTTCTCGATTTGTACAACTTCTGGGTTTGTTGTAGAACCTTCCCATCGGTCTCCCGAGGAGAGTAATTAGTAGTCCATTCATCAGTAATTACTTTGCCCTGTCCAAGTCCAGTGACCACAACTCTCTGCCTGGCCCTCTCTCTGTCCATCTGCTGCTCCTCCCCCACCCCCCTGTCCATCAGCTCTTTCCACCTCTGTTCACCCCCTGCTCCCCGCTCTTAGTCCATCTCCGCCTGCCCATCTCCCCCTCACTACCTTTACCCCCTCCTCCCTGTCCATTGCCTCCTCCACTTTTTCTGTCCACCTCCACCGTCCACCACTCTCTATCTCACAATGCCTCTCTTTCCACCATCCACGTCTCCTTGTACCTAACTTTTTGTCCTTCTGCTACTCCCCCTGATTCTGTCCATCCTTCCTGTATCTCTCTGGCAATCTCCTCTTCAACCTTCTCTCTGTCCCCCCTCTTCCATCGACCTCCTCCTCTTCCCTTTCACTGTCCATTTCTCCCTTTCCCTCTCTCTGTCCACCTCTTCCTCCCTCGTATCTGTATCCATGTCTCCCTTCCCCCTCTTTGCCTGTTCATTTTTGCTCCCCCTTCTCACTCCACGTTATCAATCCCACCCCCGTAGTACGTTGCTTGTTCTTACCCCCAGAGTATTTCTTTCCAGACAGTAACTAATACATGTACCAAGTTTGGAGGAAATCGACTTTGGGGCTTAGAAGGAGTTTTTTTTTACATGCAGCTTTGTCCACATTCACACATATCACATACATTTGACAAACTGCATGAGTATTTGTACATATATTTATCCTGTCCCTCTAGCGAATTTCGCCCTTCAGTTTCGTTTTTACACCGCTCATTATTTATGACGTCCTATCTCGCGAACTATCAGTCGTACAAGAGAATAATTTTGCAGCTGCATTGAGCGGAATATGTGGATATTGTCTGCAAAATGTGTTGCGAATAGAATTAGTATCAAATAAGTAACAAATTTAACCGCCATACTCGACGCGACAATTTTTCACGCAGCACAGTGGTTATTACGTCATATCTACAGTACGATGTACACTTTTAAACGTGAACTGTGTCACTGCTTACAAGATACGACAAAAAGGTGGCGGACGGTTGAATGTGTTCTGGGCGGGAGTTTTGAATCTTCTTTTAGTCTTAGAGAGGGGCATCCGAAGCAGCCGGTGTGGCGGAGCGGCTCTAGGCGCTTCAGTGTGGAACCGCGCGGCCGTTATGGTCGCAGGTTCGAATCGTGACTCGGCCATGGATGTGTCTGATGTCCTTAGGTTAGTTAGGTTTAAGTAGTTCTACGTTCTAGAGGACTGATGACCTCAGATGTTAAGTCCCATAGTGCTCAGAGCCATTTGAACCATTTTTTTTTTTTTTTGAGGTGCAACCGATACCCTGTGTGTGTGTGTGTGTGTGTGTGTGTGTGTGTGTGTGTGTTTGTTTCACCATCAAAACTCTCGTGCTGCAAGAAACCCGATTTATAGATGCGAATCACTTCGACTTTGAGAATGAGAAGTTCTATAAAGCAAAACAGCAGATCAATATAGAACCGGAACAATTTTTCGCACGTTATGTGGTTCACTAATCTGCACAGATTCTGTCACTGACTTTATCCCAGCTTAAGAAAAATTACTGCACATCTCTATTACAAATTTTATCTCACGACCTCATAAGTGGTAGGATATAAGGTAACAAATACTGCCAACGCTCGGACAGCTCTAATCCGCAGAGAGGCTCGCACGACCGATCCCCGGCGCTGCCAGCCGTGCCCCATTACGGCATAACGCAGCGGGCAGTCAGCCTCTGGTGCGCGGGGCGCAGTGAATAAACAGCGCGTTCATCTGCTGGCGTGGCGGGTGGAACGGCTCCATCTGCCGCCGGGCCGGCCTTATCTGGGGGGCGCAGGCGCGCCGCAGGTGAGACGAGGAGCGCCGGCAAACACTTTGCACGCCGCAAACTGCGGGGTCTGCCGCGTTGAGCGCAAAACGCCGCCGAGCTTATTTAACGACCGGCTTCCTACCCCAGAAGCCACATCACCACATTAAATATGCTCAATGGCGACATTAACACGGACGGAACGGGACACTGCAGGTTCTGCACGGCTCTCTGGTGCACGGGTCGTGTAAACTAAAAGTAATAATAGGCATCATAGCCGGCCGCGGTGGTCTCGCGGTTCTAGGCGAGCAGTCCGGATTCGTGCGACTGCTACGATCACAGGTTCGAATTCTGCCTCGGGCATGGATGTGTGTGGTGTCCTTAGGTTAGTTAGGTTTAATTAGTTCTAAGTTATAGGCGACTGATGACCTGAGAAGTTTAGTCGCATAGTGCTCAGAGCCAATAAGCACCATAGAAATTCTTCCGGTCCGTATGTGGCATACAGCATACCAGTGCTTAACAGTGTTGGTTAAGAACAGTCTTGGTTGCAATTTATTTTTTTATTTTTCAACGACGCGTTTCGCCTTACTTAGGCATCTTCAGGTTATCTTTAGAGACAGACGCGAGAGGTACCAACATCTGCATAGTAAGCTTACTACCTGAGCCCCAATCTTACTCTGTTACTCGCTCCTGTGAACGGGAACGTGTTATGCAGATCTTCGTACCTCTCGCGTCCATCTAGAAAGATAACCTGAAGAAGCCTACACAAAGCGAAACGCGTCGTTCAAATATAAAAAAATAAAATTGCAACCAAGACTGTTTTTAACCAATATTAATAAGCATCAACATCGCTCACTTTATTCGTTTTCCCATTGTCGTGATCTCATTTCTTCGTTCACTTCTGAAATAGCTGATTCTACGAGTAGACTTCTCCATTCCCAACGATCTTCAGTTCTTCTTAATACACTGAAGCGCCAAAGAAACTGGTAAAGACATGTGCATTCGAATACAGAGATATGTAAACAGGCAGAATATGGCGCTGCGGACGGCAACGCCTATATAAGACAACAGGTGTCTGGCGCAGTTGTTAGATCGGTTACTGCTGCTACAGCGGCAGGTTATCAACATTTAAGTGAGTTTGAACGCGATGTTATAGTCGACGCACGAGCGATGGGACACAGCATCTCCGAGGTAGCGATGAAGTTTGAATTTTCCCGTACGACCATTTCGCGAGTGTACCGCGAATATCGGGAATACGGTAAAACACCAACATCGGTGCGGCCGGAAAAAGATCCTGCAAGAACGGGACCAACGACGACTGAAGAGATTCGTTCAACGTGACAGAAGTGCAAATTGCTGCAGATTTCAGTGCTGGGCCATCAGCAAGTGTCAGCGTGCGACATATTCGACGAAATATGATCGATATAAACGTCCGGAGCCGCAGGCCCCTCGTGTGCCCTCGATGGCTGCACGACACAGAGCTTTACGCATCGTCTGAGCCCGTCAACATCGACATTTTGATGACTGGAAACAAGTTGCATGCTCTGACGAGTCTCGTTTCAGATTTATCGAGCGGATGGACGTGTACGGATATGGCGACAATCTCATGAATCCGGGGAGCCTGAATGTCAGCAGGGGTCTGCTCAAGCTGGTGGAGGCTCTGTAATGGTCTGGCGTGTGTGTAGTTGGAGTGATATGGGACCCCTGATAGGTCTACATACGACTCTGACAGGTGACATGTATGTAAGCGTCCTGTCTCATCTAGGCGCTACAGTCTGGAGCTGCGCGACCGCTACGGTCGCAGGTTCGAATCCTGCCTCGGGCATGGATGTGTCTGATGTCCTTAGTTAGCCTTAAGTAGTTCTAAGTTCTAGGAGACTGATGACCTCAGAAGTTGAAGTCGCATAGTGCTCAAAGCCATTTTTGAAAAAAAAATGTTCAAATGTGTGTGAAATCTTTGGTTATATGACATATTTCGTTAGTATTTGCATGGGCAATGGGTGAATTTCAACTTGTAAATTCTTCCAATGCCATACCTGCGTATTATAAACGAGGTTATAAAGAATTGTGGCTGTTTCTGTGTGATTAGTGTCCTAAACACTGTTGCAAACGTCTGAGGAAAATAATCTGTCTTTATTCTTTGTCCTGTCTGTCTTTAACCAAAAGATTTATTAATTTCTTAAATGTCATTCAAACCATTTTAAAAAAATAATAATGATGATGTGTATGTTTGTCACAGAGCAGTTATGGAGGAAATAAATGCTGCAGTGTTTCACAGCTGTAAAACGTCCTTCATGTTCTGATAGCTCCTCTTCCACCCCTAAAACTTTTCAGCAAAACTATTCAGTGAATAACACTCAAAAACAGCTTGCATCGATCCGGCAAGAACAAAGTAATTGTGATGCCCTCTGGAAGTATAGTGAACATTGGTACTTGTTTCACATATATTGTCTGAGTCCTGAAACTCAAGTTTCAGGTATACTGTGGTTCCTCTTTCTCCAAGCAAATTATTCTTTGAGGGTAGGTTTTTCCTGTTTTGGCTTTGGGTGCTTATTCTCACATAGAAGTATATTTCTTCATAGGCTACTCATCTGAATACTTTCTCGTATTTAAAGAATTTAGCGCTAAATTGTTTTCTCTTATGTTTGCTGTGGAAGTAACTGGCACAGCTGACGCCGATTGTGCATGTTTTTTGTAACGTGTTTTTAACTATCTGGCAAAATTTAAGACCTAGCAAGATATTAATTTAACATTCACTCCAAGTGCAGCCGAAAGCGGTAAACCACGTGGGTCAACGGAAACGATGCCCAGGCGCCGAAAACAGACCGGGAAAACGGGGGTTAGTGGGCGGGTCTTGTTTCGGGTGAAATCCTGGCGCTAACGATTCCTCCATCGACGACGCCGTGGCCGCCCTCAAAGCCGCGATGGCGGCAGAGAGGGCGGCAATGCAGAAGGGGATCGTCGGTCTCCGCCGGCAACTGCAAGAGTTGCGGGAAGAACTGAGGACGCTGCAAAAGAAGACACGCGCCCCCGATGGCACTCCCTCGGTGGTACGACAAGCTGGGGTGAATGTGTTTACGCAAACGGACATCCCCCCGGAACCTGTAGCAGTACAGGAGTCCGGGGAGACGCCCGTGGATGTGGTGCAGCCTGTACCGCCGCCACCTCCTGATGGGGAGAAGGCGACACAGCAGGATAAACAAGATCAAGAGGGAGGAGGGATGCACTCTCACGTCTTACCTTTCCCGGACGTCACGAACCTGCCGGCGACACTCAAGAAGATCGCAACCGTGGTGCGAGATGGGCGGTACGACGTCCACTGAAACCCTTACCTCTTCGCGTAAGCGGAAGGGAAGCGAAAGTCATCACTTCCACACTGGCCGTTCGAGCTTCGTGGCGGATATCGGGCAATTATGCTCGAATTCGTCACGAAGGACCTCCACACCATCAACTCAAACCCGGTCTTCACGCCGCGCGACTGCGGCTTCATCTTGGAGGATGCGGTCGCGCGGCTGAAGAAAGAAGTCCGAGATGGAGAGAGGAAGCTCTCACCCGAGCTGCAGTATGCACTGAACAACATCGCGCGCGAGGAGAAGAAGCGCTAATACAATGTCAACAGCCAACTCCACCGCCAGCATGCCTGCATGTTGGCAACCAGGATTTATCACCCATACCACGCAAGGACCATCCACAACGAGAGGCACAACTAATCCAACCAGTAAGGATCTTGGAGGAACAGCTTTCCACAGCTTAGACTCCGAAACATCGGGCCAAGGACTAGGCCCGTATGTATAGCGTCAGCGTCAGCGAGATGCACTTGATGTGCTGTCCCCGCAGACGCCGGATCTGAAGCAAATCGAAAATATGTGGTATGTGACGGAATGTGGCGTCGGAGCTGATCGCCCGCCTCCACGGAAGTTAGGGACTGGGTGACCTGTGTGTGGAGGTGTGGTGGCACCTCCAAGGCAATACCGCGATGTGTCGCCGGTGTTATCGGTGCAGGGATAGACATACAGGCTGTTAGCTGCGTGGCCACAGAGATCCAGACTGGTCAGTGTACAGGACCACTGACTACTTACACAGTCTTGCGCAGTACAAAAGCGGACGAGCTGTTGCTCACTGATGTAATACACTACTGGCCATTACACCACGAACATGATCTGCTCCAGACGCGAAATTTAACCGACAGGAAGAAGACGCTATGATATTCAAATGAATAGCTTTTCAGAGCATTCACACAGGCGTCGGTGGCGACACCTACAACGTGCTGACATGAGGAAAGTTTCCAACCGATTTCTCATACACAAACAGCACTTGACCGGAGTTGCCTGCTGAAACGTTGTTGTGATGCCTCGTGTAAGGAGGAGAAATGCGTACCAGCACGTTTCCGACTTTAATAAAGGTCGGATTGTAGCCTATCGCGATTGCGGTTTATCGTATCGCGACATTGCTGCTCGCGTCGGTTGAGATCCAATGACTGTTAGCAGAATATGGAATCGGTCGGTTCAGAAGGGTAATACGGAACGCCGTGCTGGATCCCAACGGCCTCGTATCACTAGCAGTCGAGATGACAGGCATCTTATCCGCATGGCTGTAACGGATCGTACAGCTACGGCTCTATCCCTGAGTCAATAGATGGGGACCTTTGCAACCATCTGCACGAACAGTTCGATGACGTTTGCAGCAGCATGGACTATTAGCTCGGAGACCGTGGCTGCGGTTACCCTCGACGCTGCATCACAGACAGGAGCGCCTGCGAAGGTGTACCCAACGACGAACTTGGGCGCACAAATGTGAAAACGTCATTTTTTTTTTATGAATCCAGGTTCTGTTTACAGCATCATGATGCTCGCATCTGTGTTTGTTGATATCGCTGTGAACGCACATTGGAAGTGTGTATTCGTCATCGCCTTACTGCCGTATCACCCGGCGTGATGGTATGGGGTGCCATTGGTTACACGTCTCGGTCACCTCTTGTTCGCACTGACGGCACTTTGAACAGTGCACGTTACGTTTTAGATGTGTTACGACCCGTGGCTCTACCCTTCATTCCATCCCTCCGAAACCCTACATTTCAACAGGATAATGCACGACTGCATGTTGCAAGTCCTGTACGGGCCTTTCTGGATACAGAAAATGTTCTACTGCTCCTCTGGCCAGCAGATTCTCCAGATCTGTCACGAACTGAAAACGTCTGATCAATGGTGGCCGAGCAACTGGCTCGTCACAATACTCTTGATCAACTGTGGTATCGTGTTGGAACCGCATGGGCAGCTGTACCTGTACACGCCATCCAAGCTCTGTTTGACTCAATGCCCAGGCGTATCAAGGCCGTTATTAGGGCCAGAGGTGCTTGTTCTGGGTACTGATTTCTCAGGATCTATGCACCGAAGTTGCGTGAAAATGTAATCACATGTCAGTTGTAGTATAATATATTTGTCCAATGAATACCCCTGTATCATCTGCATTTCTTCTTGGTGTAGCAATTTTAATGGCCAGTAGTGTACAAGCGCAGCTTTCTCATCATAGTGGAAGCCTCCTAGTTCCTATATAAATTTAAACTGGTACGATTTTATTATTTATGCCCTAAAATATTCCGTTTATTTTTTATTTTATTATATATCCAGTCACGGACCACAACAGTTTACTATTCCGGTAATTAATTTCAATCTTCGGGCCGGGATAAATTTTCTGTTTCGCGTCTATCGTATAGACGAGTGTCGCAGGCGGGAGCAGCCCAGCGCGTCTTACGGCGCCCACTATAAGCCGGACGAGAGTTTATCGAGTCCTAATCCGGCGCGGACCGGGACACGGAGTTGCAACCGATAGCAGAAGTGTCACTGGCTGAGGTAGCCGGCGTCGTTTCGGCCGGTGGCGGCGACTCCATCATCAGCAAGCAGTCCAGTCCGTCTCTTGCAGCCCGATAAGGCCGGCTTTTATACCTCGCTCATTCCGCCGGACGCGTCTGCCGTATATATCGGAGCGGGCAAAGTGACGGCGGCGAAAGATGCAACTGCGCTCCGGCTGTTTCGCCCTCGGAGGGACGTAAAACGAACGACGTCGTCAGGGATGAGAACGCTGATACGGCGCGCTGGACGCCTGCAGGCGACGGGGAGTGTGCGCGCGCTGTTGTTTACGATCCGGGCGGTGTGCGCGGAACAATTGTCTTCCCTCCTCTCGTTGGAGTCGCCGTACTGCGGCATCACACGGCGGTGCACAGTACACTGTAGCCTCCATCTGAGGCCATCGCTGGCTGCGATGAGAAGTGACGGTGGACAAGCGATTCGTTTCACATTCCTCGCTACTGCCCCACTTCCAGTACGGTATATACAGACAAGCAAAGATAAAAGCGACAGATATTGTGCGACCAGCTCGACAGCTCGTGCATCGAAGATGCCTATTCGAGGAAAATATATCGTACACTCAGGGTTCCGTACACTTAATAATATACACACTGAAGAGCCAAAGAAACTGGTACACTTGCCTAATATCGTGTAGGGCCGCCGCGAGCACGCGGAAGTTCCGCATCACGACGTGGCATGGACTCGACTAACAAGTAGTGCTGGAGGAAACTGACACCGTGAATCCTGCAAGGCTGTGCATAAATCCGTACGAGTGCGAGGCGGTGAAAATCTCTTCTGAACAGCATGTTCAATGGCCTCAGGGATATGTTCAATAATGTTCAAGTCTGAGGAGTTTGGTGGTCATCGGAAGGATTAAACTCAGAAGAGTTTTCCTGGAGGCGCTCTGTAGCAATTGTGGACGTGTGGGGTGTCGCATTGTCATGCTGGAATTGCGGAATGCACAATGAACATGAATGGATGGAAGTGGTGACACAGGATGCTTACGTACGTGCACCTGTCAGAGACGTAGCTACACGTATCAGGGGTCACATATCACTCCAACAGCACACGACCCAAACCATTACGGAACCTCGACCAGCTTGAACAATCAATGGTTGAGTTGGCTCTGACCACTATGGGACTTCTGAGATCATCAGTCCCCTAAAACTTAGAACTACTTAAACCTAACTAACCTAACGACATCACACACATCCATGCCCGAGGCAGGATTCGAACCTGCTACCGTAGCGGTCGCGCAGTTCCAGACTGAAGCGCCTAGCACCGCTTGAACAGTCCCCTGCTGACCTGCAGGGTCCATGCATTCAAGAGGTTCACGTCCATCCGCTAGATAAAATTTGAAACGAGACTCGTCCGACCAGGCAACATGTTTCCAGCCATCAACAGTCGAATGTCGGTGTTGATGGACCCAGGCGAGGCTTAAAGCTTTGTGTCGTGCAGTCATAAAGGGTACACGAGTTGGCCTTCGACTCCGAAAGCCCATATCGATGATGTTTCGTTGAATTGTTGGCACCCTGACACTTGTTGATAGCCCAGCATCGAAATGTACAGCAATTTGCGGAAGGGTTGCACTTCTGTCACACTGAACGATTCTCTTCGATCGTCGATGGTCCCGCTGTTGCAGGATCATCTTTTTCCGGACGCAGCGATATCGGACATTTGATATTTTACCGGATTCCTGATATTCACCGTACACGCGCGAAATTTTCGTACGGGACAATCTCCACTTCATCGCTACCTCGGAGATGCTGTGTCCTATCGCTCGTCTGCCGACTATGACACCACGTTGAAACTCACGTAAATCTCGATTAGCTGCCATTGTAGTAGCAGTAACCGATCTGATACAGGCGTTGCCGACCGCAGCGCCGTATTCTGCCGGTTTACATATCTCTGTGTTTGAATATGCACGCCTATACCAGTTTCTTTCGCACTTCAGCGTATATTTCATTCCGGTAGTCGAGAATCTCTAAGATTTTTGCCTTGCAAAATATTGGTCGCACGGATTTCACGACTTTCGAGAATATTTTAATTTCATGTTGGAAATCAGATAAAAATTGCCAAAAGAAATATTTATTTTGTGTGACGTAATTACAAATAGCTGATTTTCTGATTTTTCTCCTTTATTTGTACTATGTACCGGTTCCCGTGAGCTCACCGAAGTAAAGCGCTGTCGAGCGTGGTCGGCACATGGACGGGCGACCACATAGGCCGCCATGCGCTGTTGCCGTTTTTCGGGGTGCATACAGCCTCGTGATGCCAATTGAGGAGCTACTCGACCGAACAGTAGCGGCTTCGGTCAAGAATACCACCATAACGACAGGGGGAGCGGTGTTCTGACCCCACGACCCTCCTATCCGCATCCTCCACTGAGGACGACACGGATGTCGGATGGTGCCGGTAGGCCACTCGTGGCCTGACGACGGAGTACTTTTACTGTGTAACCTTGCTTCTTGCCAAATTAGTATCCTACAGGTTTCAATGAGAATCTTTATGAGTATCAGAATAAGTGACGTGAATGGCCGTCCCTTTCGAGTAAATTCACTTAGAAGTTAAGAACCACAGACCTTCTTTAGTATATAACATAAATTTCATCTTCGACCCATCAATCCGTTCTTGAAAAACGCGGTCTTAACAGATGGACTGGCAGACGGCCTGATAACAAGTGAGAATTTTTTTATCGTGTGATATAATTATAAACTAACAATTTTCGGATTTTCTCCTTTGGCTGTATCGCGAAACCTTGCTTGTTGCTAAATTTCATGATTCTAGGTCAAAGGGAAGTACACTATAGGTTTTGATGAGTGAGTTCACGTATATCAAAATAAGTGAGATAAATGACCTTATCTTTTGATTGTACTGACTTAGAAGCTTCAATTTTTTCACCGCCAAGGGATCGTATGCCTTAGTAGGTGACATTAATTTTAACTTGATACTTGTACTACCCCTTCCTGAGAAAAATAATTTTCGTCAGACAGACAGGCGAATAACAAATTTATTCTATAAGCCTTTCGTTTTTACCAGTTAAGGTACGAAGTCCTATAAACATAAACAAAAAAAACTGTGTGCATATTCTGTCCGCACCGTAGATTTTTCGTAAAAATTCAGGGTTAACATCATAAAACGCTGTTTCGTTTTAATATGCAATTTAATTACCTATCTGTTTAATAAAATGGCTACACATAGTAGTATAATGCTTCCAATACGGTGTCGCCGACCAGTGTATGGCCGATGGGTCAGCTGCACGTAATAGCTTTGTGCCGTTTTTTCATTTCCTTTTCGATGCTCCCGTAGCTGCCACATTCGCTCAGAACTGCACTTTGTAGGACTTTTTGCGTTCATTTCGAAAAGGGGGTTTTCTCGCACTTGCATTTTCTGTAATTCCGAGCATATTTGAAAGTCATATGAGACATATTTCATTATTTTGTAACTTTCAGTTTAATAACGATTTTAGCTTATATTCCGGTGAATATATTTATCACTTTGCGTCCTGGTAGTGGTCCGCAAGATCTTTGCAGTGACACCTGAAAGAATGTCCTAGCTAAGTGCGTTCTCCCGCTGTGGCAGTCTATAACTTAACACTAAGGCAATTCGTAAGAATTTCACGCACGCGGCTACACTGGTACGATGACGTCACAGGCAAAACAAATACTGCGCGGAGAACATGTGCACACATAAACGTCTATCAGTTGTGGGGTCAATCATTGTTTACTCACTATTAGTCTCGCAGTTACTAACGATTCGAATCTAGCCGTCTTTTGTCACACAAGAAAGTTCGACCGCCGAGCGAATAGAAGTTTTGACGTCGACAAGGTGACAGTGAATCGAAGGACGGGTGGTATGGAATATGTACAAGAAGCGAGAGAGAAATATAAGAAAGAGTAACAGAGAGGTGCTAGGATTAGAAACAGTGTGTAAATCAGTGATGGAGTCATTCTCGTCTGCTATTCATCCTACATATTGAATAAGCAATGAAGCAAATAAAAGTAAAATTTTAAACGTGGGATTCAAATTTTGTGTGGAATGACGTCAGTGATAAGATTTGCTGATCAAACCTGATCCATGGAATCGGTGCTATGACAGGTTTAGAATTTGTTTTCGTAGTGTGGTAACAATGAAGTACAATGCTCTTACACATTTAAGAATTAAAAGCTGGAGGAGCTACAACAAACTCTCGACATTATATAAGGAGAAAACGTCCACAATGTCCCTTGGAACGGAAGGTAAATTTGGTCGATATATCTATATTTTAATATTATCCATATTTTGCAGCTTCAAACGTGACTGTATTCAGTACACTGGAAATAATGAATCAAAAAACGCCTGCAGATATAAATTTTTATGTTTTATTAAACAGTCTATGCATTTCGGGCTCAGTGGGTCCATCATCAGGTTTAATTTGTCGTAATACACCATTTATTGTTTCTCTTAAATGAGGTGAAATGCGTATTCCTGTCATAAAAAGGTTTAATGTTTGGTTATGAATTTCGTAAGTCAAACGCGGAAAATATGTGCGAAATAGTGGAAAAAGTGAACAGTGTAAACTTAACACATAATCCAAGAAATCCGTTTTTAACTTTTAGCACCATCGTACATTCTTTCGTATGATGGATGATTTATTATGGTGCTAAAAAGATAAAAACGGTTTTCGTGGATTATTTGGTAAGTTTACACACTGTTCACTTTTTCCACTATTTCGCACATATTTTCCGCGTTTGACTTACGAAATTCATGAACTAACATCAAACCTTCTCGTGACAGGAGTATGCATTTCACCTCATTCAAAAGCTAAAACAAATCGTGTATTAAGACAAATTAAACGTGGTGATGGCCGCACAGACTCCGAAATTTCAACAAAACATAAAAAATTGTGACTGAAGGCGTTTTTTGATTCATACTTCCAAGATACATATATAGTTTTAGTGGCACGGTATAATCATGGGATAATAACCGAACCCTTTCTTTGTGGTTGCTTCAGGGAGAGAATCTAATACAATCCAATAGTGACGATGCAGGGAAGTCATCAGCTTGTGACGTGTTCCTCTCGATGTCGCTACGCTCTTCTCTTCCACGTGCAGCATCTTTCCTAGAGAGAATGAGACCTTCATTACAATTTTTCGATCTCTGTTCAGAGTCTATGTTTACTGCTGGGAAATAGTTACAATAAAAAACAGAACTCGGTTAATTCAGAAACTGGTTGTTTTGAGTTGTTTTTAACAGCCTGGTTAAACTGAAGACGAAAAAAGGCGATATAACCGAAAGCTGGTTGTTTCAGCGACAACCGCCGTCGCTAGTTGACACTTTGACAATTGACGCCGGACTCCGAATGCCGCACTTTGTCAGCCTGTTTCTGAAGCAGGAGGAGGAGGAGGAGGAGGGGGGGAGGAGGAGAAGGAGAAGATGATTAGTGTTCGAAGTCCCGACGTCATTAGAGACGGAGCACAAGCTCGGATTAGGGAAGGATGGAGAGGGAAATCGGCCGTGCCTTTTCGAAGGAACCATCCCGGCATTTGCCTTAAGAAATCTAGAGAAATCACGGACAACCCAAAACAGGATGGCCGGACGCGAGTTTGAACCGTCGTCCTCCCGAATGCGAGTCCACAGAGTGCTAACCGCTGCGCCACTTCGCTTGATAAACACGTCTCTGCTCACAAGGGAACCTCCCCATCGCACCCCTCTCAGATTTAGTTATAAGTTGGCACAGTGGATAGGCCTTGAAAAACTGAACACAGATCAATCGAGAAAACAGGAAGAAGTTGTGTGGAACTATTGAAAAAATGAGCAAAATATACAAACTGAGAAGTCCAAGCGAAAGATAGGAAACATCAACGATGTTAGCTTCTCACGCTAACCACGGGACCGCGGCGCTCCTGCAGTCACATTGTCCTACATGTTACCTATCTTTCGCATGGACTACTCAGTTTGTATATTTTGCTTATTTTTCAATAGTTCCACACAACTTCTTCCTGTTTTCTCGATTGATCTGTGTTCAGTTTTTCAAGGCCTATCCACTGTGCCAACTTATAACTAATTCTGATGGGGAGGTTCCCTTGTCAGAGCAACAAGCAGACGAGGATCTCGCCGGAGGATCATTAGCTCGAGTGCTCGGCGCCTACTGTTTTTTCCCTTCCAGTGCGCCCACATTCTTGTTCGCACAGCTTCTGGGGGCGTTAGTCTGCAGGAAGGAGAAGCTACGACTGCCGACCGACTGTTCGTTCTCCTAACGGTAGCAGCAGCTGGTATTTCGCGGACAAATACACAGGCGGAGGTTGGGAGGGGGGGGGGGGGGGGGGGAGAGGAGGAGAAAACTCCCCCGCGTGTAGGGCAGCGACTCTGAGCGACGGCACCAGTTTTCCACTCGGAGGACGCAGCCTGCAGTCTGCTGCCGCCTCCTCTGCATAGAGAGCGCCGCTGTGTTTTATGGCGCCTGCTCTGCTTTAACCTGCTAGCTACTGCCAGGGAGGGGGCCCTTACACCCGGACCGGCTCGCACGAAATGCTACAGAATAGCTGAGAGAGAGAGAGAGAATGGTGGGCGGGAGGGGCGAGGGCGAGAGGGAAATTAAGTGGAAGACGAGAGAAAGACAAAAAAAGATACCTCCTCCGTAACGAATTTTACTGCGTTACACCCGGTTAGCAGTGGTACGCGTGCTGGGGTCCTACTGGCGAAGGGTCCCCCCCTCGAGAGAGGAACAGTTGGGAAGTTATCTGCAAGCGGTTCCATCAAGCCCCTCCCAAGCACTTCCACATCTACACCTTCATAACCTGCGAATCACTGCGAAACGCGTTGTACATCGTACGCTCATTAATCGGGCATTCTTCCCGTTCCCATCACGTATAGAAAGTGTGAAGAATGGTTGTCTGAATGCTTTCGTACGTGCTGTGATTAATCCAGTCTAGTCCTGACGATCACTATGGGATCGATATGCAGGGGACAGCTGTAATTCTATAGTCGTCATTTAAAATGCTTCTTGAAACTTTGTAACAAGGGTTTCACGTGATAGTTGTAAAGTGGCATCATTTTGAGTCACATTACAACTACCACTCCGGAAAGAAGACCCTTTAATAGTATAAGCATCGAGACAGGAAACCATTAACGATACTGACATCGGCTAGGGATCTTAATTTGTAGCAGAATATCTGCACGTTGGGCGATAGAGAAGCGGACGGAGACGGGGGCTCGCAGGAGAACGGGAAAGACACAAGCGTGGCAGGCAGGCCCGAGAGCTGAGGACAACAGCGGCCGTAAGCTACTCTGGAAACCCCAGGCGGGTGGACCGCGGCTTAGCGGGAGCCACGTGGCCGAGGACAAGGAGAAGGCACAAGGGCTCGCTCACTAAACGCGTGGCGGCCTCTAGGTGGTTGTCTCAACGGCCGGAGCGGAAGCTTCTGGAACAGTCTGCAAACTTCTAGAAGCTTCGGTCGGTTGCAACAGTGAGATCAGTCGGCGCTCGGAAACCAACGCATTCCAGCAACATGATATCAAAAAAATGGTTCAAATGGCTCTGAGCACTATGGGACTCAACTGCTGTGGTCATCAGTCTCCTAGAACTTAGAACTACTTAAACCTAACTAACCTAAGGACATCACACACATCCATGCCCGGGGCAGGATTCGAACCT
Organism: Schistocerca gregaria; assembly: GCF_023897955.1. Taxonomy (NCBI): domain Eukaryota; kingdom Metazoa; phylum Arthropoda; class Insecta; order Orthoptera; family Acrididae; genus Schistocerca; species Schistocerca gregaria. The sequence continues at coordinate 245,333,592 of NC_064928.1, read as the reverse complement.
GCGACCGTAGCAGTCGCACGGTTCCGGACTGCGCGCCTAGAACCGCGAGACCACCGCGGCCGGCGCCAATATATCACAGGACAGTGCCAGACAGTGGTTACCAAATATGAATAGAACTAAAATGTTGCTCGTACTGTGTAATCGTGTATAGAGTACATTGCAGAAGAGTAAAGCATTTAACACTACTGAATGTATCATTTCATAGCTAGTACTTTCCTTTGTCATTTTATTATCTCCTTATTTATGTATTTCCTGTTTGCAACCACCTGATGGAGGCAGTGTTTGTAGGTCAGCACATCTGAACATTCTAGCGTATACTGAGGATATGGTCAGAAACCAACCAGATTTGCATACGACTAGTTAACGTCACATATAGAGCAAAGGATAAGCTTACCCTTCTGGACAACGTATAAGTGTCCGGGCAACAAATTAGCGTTATAAAATTCGTTGTGCAAAATTTCACTTACACGTTCGGCTCGCAGGCTTACCCATCAGCAGAAAAGAGCCAAACAGAAGCGGTAGCTTACATAGTTTGCGTCTTCAACTGTCTGCCAGTTGAGTTCTTTCACAATCTCCGTGACACACACTACAGGTAACACAATCATGTGACCATTCGTGCTCCTCTTCTTTGTATACGTAAAATAGCCGCTGTCAGTCCTGTCTGCTATGGGCCCCACACACTTCAGCATTATTCGAGGGTGGCTCGCATGAGCGCTTTGTAAGCAAAATTAATATCTTTCGTAGCCTGACTGCATTTCTCTAGTAGTCTATCAATGAGTCGATGTCTGGCACTTGTTTTACCTACGGCTGAGCCTATGTGATCTTTCCATTTCAGATCGCTGCAAATTCTTACACCAAAGTAGTAGTGTAGGTCACCTGGTTCTGGAAGTGAATCATTGATACTACTGTCATAGGATATTACGTTTATCATTTCGTGAAATGCAGGGTATTACTGTACAATTTTACATTTCTGATGATTTAACGAAAGTTGCCAAGCATTACACGACTTTGAAATCTTACCGAGATATGACTGGATATTTGAGCAACTTTTTTACACTGTACACCATTACAGATAGCTGCGTCATCTGCGAATAGTTTGTGATTACTCTTAGGATTGTCTCTAAGGTCATGAATATACATTATGAACAGGAACGGTCCCAACATACTTCTGTTGGACATTCACAAATTTCGCTTGATACCCCACACGAACGTACGTTTGATAGTAACCGTAGGTATGATACTGAGTCACATGCTGTTTAGAAATTGAGACACACTGCACCTAAGTTGCTGCCTTGATCCACGAGTTTCAGTTTGTCATGTGAGAAAAGTTCGAATTGGGTTCCACGTGATGGTTGTTTTCGGAAACCGTGCTGTTATAATGGAGCAGGTCGTTTCTGTCATTCTGTTCGAGATACCGTGTCATGTTTGAGCTCAGAATATGTTCTAAGAGCCTACAACAAATTGATGCAAAAGATACTGTTTTGTGGATCACTTCTCCTACTCTTCTTGTAGACAAGCGTGACGTGTGCTTTCTTCCAACTACTAAGCACGGTTCTTTGCTCGACAGATAAGTGTGAACTGTGGAGCTGCTATGCAGATGTAGGTGAAGGCGAGCGCCAGTGATGAGATTACTCTCATTTGCTTATGGCTGGGGAAGGCTTTTGTAGCACGTGTTTCACAGCAATGGAGAACTGAAAGTGGTTGGACGACTTCGCAAGCAGACTCATGCCACTTGTGACACAGCACTTCTGCACTTCTCCCTTATTTACTGTACTTCTTTACGTTTTATTCTGTTAAAAGCATTCTGGGCATGACGAGCAATGTCAGTCGACACGCCAAAGAACTTTTTCTCCTTCTAGCAGCAGTATATAGTAGGTCGATGAACCAACTAAAGATACCAAGTGACTGGAAAAAAGCGTAGCTAACGTCTGCTTGCGACAGGACATCTATATCTCCGACGTTAATCTGTTGCAGAATTATGGAACATGTTTTATGTACGAGTATTGTAACTCAGAGAGAACTCAACACGTCGCTCTTAACGCAAGAAAATCGATAGACTTCTCACGTGACACACTAAAAGCTTTGGATGAAGGCACTCAGATAGGCGCAGTATTCCCTGATTTCCGAAAAGCATTTGAGTCACTACCGCACCTGCGCTCATTGTCAAAAGTATGGTCATATGTGGTATCAACTGAAATTGGTGGAGGACTGAGGACGTTTTGGTAGGGAGGACACAGAAAGTTATCTCGGATGGAGAGTCGTCATCAGATGTAAGGATAACTTCATGTGTGTTCTAGGGGTGGGTGTTGGGACGCTTTGAGTTCGTATTATATATTAATGACGTTTCAGACAATATTAATAGTACCCTCAGGCTTTATGCAGATGATGCAGTTATCTATAATGAAGTACATATCAAAGAAGCTGCATAAATATTCAGTCAGATCTTGATCACGTTTCAAATAGGTGCAAAGGTTGGCAATTTGCTTTAACTGTTCAGAAATGTGAAACTGTGCTCTCACAAAACGAAAAAAACGTAGTGTCTTATGACTATACTGACAATGAATCATTCTTGGAATGTCTCATCTCGTACAAATACCTAGGTGTAACACTGTTGGGACATGAAATGGAATGATCACGTAGGTTCAGCCGTGGGTAGAATACTGGGGAAGTGCAATCCGTCTACAAAGGAGATTTGTTATGAACAATCCGAACGAATTCAAAAGTAATAGCAGTTTACATGGCTACAACACTAGGAGAAAGGATGATCTTCACTGCTCAATGTTAAATCTAACTTTGGCTCAGAAGGCGGTAAATTATGCTGCCACAAAAGTCTTGGGTCAGTTACCTAATAGCATCAAAAGTCTGGTAGATAGGCATTTAGCATTTAAAAGGAAATTAAAAGAATTTTTAAAAGGCTACTCCTTCTACTCATTAGATGAATTTTTGGATATAGTAAGTGGCTAATTTCCCCAACCCCCACAAAAAATTAAAAATATTAAGTGTCATGTAATATTTTTGTAATGTAATATTATGTATAGACACCTTTTATTAACCTGACACGTTACACATCATTATGAAGTGTGATATTCATGATCTATGGAATAAGTACTAATCTAATCTATTGCTTATACATCACTCGTGCGACCGATACTAGAATGTTGCTCACGTGTGTGGGACCCATGCGAACTTGGACTAATGGGGAAAACTGAATTTATACAGAGAAGGGAGGCACGAATGGTCACAGGTTTGCTTGCCTGTGGAGAGCGTTACAGTGACGCTGAAGAAACTAGCAAATTCTTGAAGATGGACTTCAACTGCCCTGAGAAAGTCTAGTAACAAAACTTCAAGAACTGGCTTTAAATGATGAATCTAGCTATGTACCACAATCCCCTACTTATCGTCCAGACATGGACCACGAAGATAAATTAGAACAATCACTGCACGCACAGAAGACTTCTGTCATTCTTCCCGCACTCCATACGTGAACGGAACGGGAAGAAACCCTAATAACTGGTACAATGGGATGTACGCCCTGCCACGCACCTCACGTTGTTTGCAGGATACAGATACAGATGTAGATGTATGGGGAAAATGTTTTTGCCTCTGCTGACATGAAAATGTGCGGGCGACCCTGTATTGACAAATGTCAAAAAATGTTGGTCCCACAATACGTTTACCGGAAACAGTACACCGAACACCAACTTTCTCATTTTGTAGTGGACACTAGAATATCGTTAGAATATTGTGTGAGGACTACACGCCACGTAATGCCTGGTAGTCTGCAAATTAACTTGGCTCGATAAACGAAACCGTGCCTAGTCTGACATGGAACACTGCATCGGGTCTATCTGCCATCCAACAACGCCTGTCGAGAAGCCAGCTGCGATAATGGATACGTTTCGGTTTGTCTGCTTCCTCTACTTGTTGCACACAATTGTAACGCGCTAAGGTTTCAATTTTGATTCATAAATAACTTTACGATGTGTACTTACCAGATTGTTGGGATACGTTGTGCACCGGTACCGGTGGCAGTCATTCTCCTTTCAAAATCGGCAATGGCTTTTGGAGTCTTAGCGGAAAGTTGCCTCTTTTGACACTTTTTTATTAGGTTCCTTTCTTCTCTATTGCCTGTTCAGCACTGACTTTGTAATTGATTTTAAACTAGCTTAACAGTGAGCCGGACACTTCAAACTTTCAACCTAATTCAGAAGTGGATGACAATGCAATATTATCTCGCTGTCTTGTCTGGTTTGTGGCAAAGGGTACAAATGTAGCATTGCTATTTACCACCTTTTCCTGTTCAATACGCGAACGGTTCGCAGGAAGAGTCATCGTGTGAGCTAAAATCTTTCTAATATTTACCTTCAAGACATTTTCGCGGGTTATACGCGGGAGGAAGCAATATATTGGTTAACTCAGGTGAAGAGTAACCTAATTTAATCTGAAATTTACCATATGCCTCTGCTGCAATATCAAAATATTTGAAATCGACACACAAATGGCTCTGAGCACTATGGGACTTAACTTCTGAGGTCATCAGTCCCCTAGAACTTAGAACTACTTAAACCTAACTGACCTAAGGACATCACACACATCCATGCCCGAGGCAGGATTCGAACCTGCGACCGTAGCGGTCGAGCGGTTCCAGACTGAAGCGCCTAGAACCGCACGGCCGCACCGGTTGGCAATCTACTCACACACAAACACACACACCCACACACACAACTAAAAAGTAGACAATGATTATTTAAATAAAATTTCTTTGATGTAATACATTTTTAAACTGAACTAAAAAGTGTAATATAATTTCTCCTATCCCCACACAGATTTCTAACCCTGTAGTGACAGTCTGAAAATTTTTATTTGTGATTTTTTTAAATGGCTATGACAATACTTACAACATTTCTACTCCTTTTTAAAAAAAACGTTATGTTAAAAAGTTCTTTATTTAAATAATTAATTCGTTTTGCATCTGAAACCTAAACTGTTTTCGGGGGTATTGGCATTCGTAAGTTTTTCTACAAACATTTGACGTGTTTCTTCAAGTAATTCAAAACGAATTTAGGGTTTAAGCACAGTTTTCTCTTCCTGGATTGAATATGGCACCTTACACAACAGTAAACTACGATAAAATGTGTATTGCTCTGACCCGTAACATATGACGAACGGCAGCTGTGAATTAGTAGTAACATACACAACCGTTATACACGCTAGTTGTACAGAGTCCTTCACATATAGTATCTGCTTGTGGTTTCGTTACGGGTTCGGTTTTATGATGCCCTTTATTACTGAATACAGCTATGGCCCTGTAGCATTCCGTTGGAGTAAGAGCGCAATTAACTTCACATGAGTAGATTTCTTACAGTATGTGCAAGACGTTTCTGTTTCCAGTTTCGATGTAAAGATGATTCACTCCAAGAAACGATTGGCTCACTCTCTTGAAAATACGGGCGTATTGTAACTGTTTTATTAAATGAACACACCGCCATTTAACTGTATTGTTGTCTATTTAATTACGACCCAGGTTTCGGCCTTTTATGCCATATTCAGTTGATTGATTTTAAATCATTAACATATATTGCAGGACATCGAGCTCAAAATTGGCCATAAATTACGAGAAATGTTGACTCCCGACGAAATGCCAGATGTAAAATCACCATCTTGTAAAAAGTCAGTAAATAATAATCGGAGCAGGTCATATTTAATAAAAACAAGTTGCTGTGGTCTCACAAAATTTTTTGCGACCTGTCCTTCACGGTAGTCGAATGCAGTCCCTGGATCGGGTGTCGTTTAGTAGCCCTAGCCCGACAGCGGTGCACATCCGACTTAGGGCTATCTGGAAACTTTAGCACGGTTCAACATTACCTACGCTACAATGACCGTGTTATCAGTCATTCTCTTGCATCCGGTATCACATGCGGGGTGTCGGTGCGGTGAACGGGAGCTGAATTGCTATGTTACTCATTAAAACTTTAGAGATAAGAGGCACAAATTTGTAAAACAAGATAACAGTTAAAGAAAACTTTTTTTCGCTGGAATACTAATTTTGGATGACAAATGATTAATAACACACATATGATTTTGTCTTTCCCTTACTTTGCTTTGTGCCTGTTTTTCCACTTCTAACAATCAGATATTACTCCACTCGCCATGATAGCTTCGACCCTACTGAACATAATCCAAGGAGGTACGGAAACTTACTGGTTGGTTGCTTGCTTGCTTTGGGGGAGGGGACCAAACAGCGATGTCAACCACCCATTGGACTAGAACACGATGGGGAAGGAAGTCGGCGGTGTTCTTTCAAAGGAACCATCCTGGCATTTGCCTAAAGAGATTTAGGGAAATCACGGAAAACCTAAATCAAGGTGGCCGGGCGCGGGTTTAAACCGTCGCTTCCCTAATGCAAGTCCAGTGTGATAACCATTGCACCACCACGCTCGGTAGCAAACTTACTACCTAACATTATAAGCAGCAGTACGTCGTAATTGTGTTTGTTCAGAAGTCGCGCAACATTCTGCTAATGCACTGCGTCATTTGTGACCTGGTGACCCGTGTAATACATGCATTGGATGGCAGATAAATTACGGGGTGCAGCCACACAACGTTCCCGACAGCCACCGCACTCTTGTTAGTTGTTCGAACATCCCTCAAATAGTAGTAGTTCAGTTTCGACACCCTGTGCGCCACATTTCTTCCCAGCATCTTGGTGGCATAAATCTTTGAACAGGCATCTCGGCGTTAACCTAATAGCGCCCATATTATTTTTTCGTTAATTTCTTTAATATTCCTTACTTTTACCTTGCTTATTATACGCGTATTAGAAAAGAAGCATTTCAAGTGGAAAAGCAATTTTTACCTTACTGGTTTTCATGTAATCTACTGTACCATCTACTGGGTGTGTAAGTGCAAATATTGTACTTTAATATTTAGTCACTTCAGTGTGTCAACTGTTTTTTCTCTGTACCTAACTCTTCCTGCGAACACGGCACATGATTTAAAACCTGACATTTTCTGCACGGTCGTTATTGCACCACTTACTGGACTACGCCTGTCGGTATAGACTGACCGTTTTGCGTCCACGCTTCAACACCTGACCGGCTTGCCCAAGGAATGGCTTGCTATTGCCACATGTACTTGCAGGTATGAATCAACCTAAAAACATACTACTCCAAATAGCTCTGATTATTACTCTGCACATCCTCTGTACTGTCCTCTGTCACAAGTAAAAATATCTGCACTCATACTGCCATGTCCCTGTATGCTACACTTTTAACAGGAAACCGTACATTTACATTACGTTTTGCTGCCAGTGATTGCTCATTTCTGCAAGGACATTATGTCAGTTTCTGCACAGTAAGGGTAATGTTACACATTATTGTTCTGAAGCAAAGAAACTGAACATGAGTACAAATGACAGATCAAAAAGTAAAATAACAAATTACTTGATGTGATAAACCGCAAAACATTCAATGGGTAGTCGTGCATTACATTTCTTGCATTAGGTAGGTGCTGATGCCTTATTCCAACACAACATCATCTTTTTTGTTCGTGTACTTTCAGAATCAGGTTCTTCGTTCCACCAAACCGAAGTTCATCTCCTACAGTACAGTATGGGATTCATGCAGCCCCATTTGGTGGCTTCATATACTTCGTCAAGTATAACTGCATAATTTCTCTTCGAAAATTTACAAGAGACATAGTTTTCCATTTTTTGCTAGAGTATCCAGGGATTGTGTACTGTGACATCCAATAAGTAACAGAAAACCGTTGAGTACCATTTCCTGTTACAGATATTTATCTTGTACTGATTCACATATTGACTCATTCGATCAAATCCACCGATGTGCTTGTCGTATTCTGTCAGAATGGAGGGTCAAGGAGATGCAAAGGAGCAAGATACTACCCAAATAATGGAGTTGTCACGCCATTTTCACAGAAACAGGTCATTTTCCTTTTGTGTGGCAGAACGTACCTCTTTTTCTTCAGTTCCTTCTTTGGAAGGGGAAAATTTTGGGGGACACTATTTTCTATCGTAGTTCCAGTGCTTCCAAAATAATACCACATTAAAACAGCACTAGGCATAATAGGATGATGGGTAGAATCATCAAAATGCTCTCATTTTTATTTAGCGTTACCTTTATGTAACGCTAAAAATGTAATATGTGTCGTTACGATACAAATAATGTTGCATACATTTAAATAATTAGCATGTGACCGTTGGTGTGCTGGGGAACTATTTGCTGTTCTTGAGCCTGAATGATAAAATAGTTTCATTGTTATATAGAGTATGAATCCATGATTTGATTCTTAAAACTACTAACGTAGGAATGGAAGAACATATGTTCAACAATTCTTAAATAACGATACTAAGATTGTGGAAGATCAAAACTGTCTAAAAAATCAGTAAAAGGCTGTTTCATACTCATCATCATCATCATCATCATCATCATCATCATCATGTGTTCTGCCCTTGGGCAGGTCTTCACATGTAGCTTTCCATGCACTCCCGTCATTTGCTAGACTCTTCATGTTCTCATGATTGTTTCCTTTACTTACATTATCCGCCCTCTCATATCTTCTGCATCTTCCTCTACCATTCACCGTTATCTCCATACTACCCATCAGTAACCAATCTCTTTTCATCCAATGTACAAGCGAACTTTATTTCTTCTTCGTCATTACCTTTAAAATTTCCCAATCTCCCCCTGCCCCCGCCCCCACTCTTCCCAGCTCCTCCTCATTTTTCACTTTGTCTACCCATTTTATCCTTTCCATCGTCCTCCAGACCCACACCTCAAATCCTTCTATTCTTCTTCCTTCCTCTTTCCTCAGTGTCCATGTCTTAGTTCTGTATAATGCCATACTCCATATAAAGCACTCCGCCAGTCTCCTCCTCAGATCCGTGTCCGTTCACCCACATAGAAGCCTCCTATTCTTATTAAATGCCTTCTTGGCAATTTCTGTACGTGTTCTCATCTCCTTATTACATCTGATGCTTCCTTAATTATGCTTCCCAGATATCTGAAAGCATTAACTTGTTCTATATTTTGTTGTTCTAGCTGTATAGTTGTTCTTACTTTTGTTGCACTTATCATTACACATTTTGTATTTTTCTTATTAATTCTCACAGGACTGACTTCATTTTTTTGACATCCCAGCCATGTCACACATAGCATCAACGTAACGCTCGGCACTGACGGGTTAAGAGAGCCCGTTCCCTCTCCCACTGCACAGCTGTTCACCCCCATTGTCCTTTTGTTGCAGACAAGTCCAAGGACGCCATCAGCCGCACCATGGTGTCCCAGGTGAGCATAGCCATGGGGCCCATGGTTCCACACAGGAACGACGAGCTGCCGGAAGTGTTCGAAGAGCCGTGACGTCACACGCCCGCAACAATCGCACCGCGCTCGAGCGACACGTGACCGGGCCGACAATGGGAACCGGCGTTCACCACTCACCGCGTCCCTTCCCAACACACTGAAGCGTGCGGGCGTCCGCTACGAAACCTCAAGTGGACTTAACGTCGGTAGAGAGTCGGACTGTCGAAGAGTTTATCTATTACCAAAGATATAAACGTTTAATACTGGAGCTTCTTATTGATTTCAGATTATTTTCAAAGTGACAATAAAGACAAAGAATGTGATTCTTCAGCTAGGTAGTAAACCACTACCTGCGGACAGTAACAGCAGAATCATTGTACGAAAATTTTCACAGGTTATCTTACCATTTTCCTATAATTCTACGTGCTGTACTGTAATACGGATGTTTCTAATTACTTGCTTTCACTGCGTCAGAGTAGTAGAAAATAGTTCACAACGAAGACAAACCATGCCACACATTTTCGTTGTTACTAAATGTATTGCGTAATCTACACACACTGTCATCCAAGAAATATGTTCTCACTAATATTTGTAATTACTTCGAACGTGTACTTGCTGTGAAAATTGCTCATTGACTTTGTGCATCAAATATACATGTACAGCAAATTCCAAGTGGGAGAAAATCGTGTGTTTGATGGAGCGAAATCAGTAGTATTTCAAGAGGTACCAAAGATGTAAACGTTTACCTTTTTAGAACTGGAACTTCCAAGTGATTGGGTAACTTTACAATAGAAAATCAGTTAGAGAGAGAGAGAGAGAGAGAGAGAGAGAGAGCATTTACATGTTAACAGCTTAAGGCTTCTTCTAGACCAGTGCTGAAGTTTTGACACACCCGCAATTTCATATGAGGTACCGGACTATGATTCCCATTGCGTGTTCTGCCATTCCTTGAGCGTGCTGGAAATTTGTTTACAACAGTGCAGAGAAAGAACTAGTAGTTAAATTCTAGTTCTCTGCTCATATGTCTTCTACGTTTCTACCGGAGGAATACCAGATACACTGTAAATCACAGATGCGAAAAGCTGCAGAGCATACGTCACCTCCTGCTAATTATTTATATTTCGTCATAGATTATACACACGAATTTAAGACTGTATAAAACGTGTCCCTGGTCAAATATCGACGTTTGGCATTTTTGTACAAAAAAAAAAAAAACATTTTGTTCTTGATGAATTAGCAACCAAATATTTTTTGTAAGCAGTGTTCCACAGATTTATAACATTTTAAGAAACCAGCAATTTACTGGTGCAAGGATGTGTTCTTTACTGTCGAGAATACTTTTGATCCGAATGTCACCTACAGTCGACGAAGGCTGTGGGAGTTTGATGCATTGATAACTTCCATCACTGAACGTGATTTTTTGGTCGAAACCAGTCTCAACTAAAAATAAAATATTCTTGAAGCAGCTGTTGCGTGTTTAATAATGACATTTATTTCGAGTATTACTGGGTTGTACATGCAAACACTTCACGTGTTGATGTGATTTAGTTAAGGCTGTTACGTTTTGTTTTTCTAGTTTTTTCCAGGCAATAAAGAAAATAAGCTAAGTGGTCACTCACTAGGTATCAGAATATTCCTTCATGACAGTCTAGACACGAAAGCATCGGATTGATAACAGAGTCACGATATTCGATTTCACGTGGATCATCTCTCAACTGGAGCTTGCGGCAGGTGATAAGATGTTGTATTGTATGGAACTGGGGACCTAGAAACGATGGAGAGGCTTCGTCCCCACCGTACCCCTCAGTGGTTCACAAACCCGCAACAGGCTACAGCAGTCAACTCACCCCACCGCCGCCCCACGCCAAACCCAGGGTTATTGTGCGATTCGACCCCCAGAGAAAACCCCCGGGAACGTCTCACACCAGACGAGCGTAACCCCAATGTTTGCGTAGTAGAGTAATGATAGTGCACGCGTGGAGAAAGTGTATGCGCACCAATCGCAAACATAGTGTAACTGAGGCGGAATAAGCCGAGGCAAATGAAAAACCTCCTTAAAAACCATCCACAGACTGGCCGGCACACCGGACCTCGACGCTAATGGGCCGGGCGGATTCGTGCCGGGGAAGCAGTGCGTTAGACCGCACGGCTAGCCGGGTGGGCGATAAGATGTTAGTCATAAGATAATAAACATACATATTCACTGCTTTAATGCCTTAGAAAACATTTCACAATACAGCAAAGACTAGACCACTCCCATAAAAATGCTACGAATGAACAAAGGATATACTTATAAAATACAAACCGATATTAAAATGTGGAATGCCACTTACACCTCAGTCGAAAATTAAGTACATATTAACATACTTGATAACTGACGTCACGCATTGGCTACTAGCAACTATGTTGCCAGTCAGTGCCATAGGATACATGCACTCCAAAAGTGAACGTATTGCCTTAAATTCTGAGTATTCAGGAAAATTATCCGTACTTATAGATACTACGTGTATCCATTTTGACAACGCAGATATATGTGTAGAGTGACACATTTCGGCAACGTTGCTTATCAGTTTCCTCCAGGATATACATAGACATGACACAGAGCGTACGAATTATTGCTAGGGCATTAAATCTTCGTGGATTTCTTTAAACGCACTGAAACTATAAATATTAATAACTCAATCAATTATCAAGAAATGTGGTAATAAGAAAAATTTACCATTTGGAGGAACAAAACCACGAAAGAGATTGTAAAATTTGTAGCAAACGCTAAGAAAATAATTATTCTGGTTATATACATCTCTTGCAATATCCTGCTGATCTGACAATCTCTGCTTCGATATTTTTGTAGTACACGACATAAGTTTTATAATCTAAAACGGATAAATAATCCTTAAACACGTACACACCGATGGAAATTTTTTCTCCGACAATAACATGCCGGAAGATGCAAAGCACAAAAAGCAGAAAGACCGGGGAATTTCAGTGCTGAAGAACAGAATTCTGCATCCAGATAGTACCAAGACTTCTACTAGAGTCCACAGTAGGATCTTCGATGATATGTTTACTCCAAGAGTCCTCTGGTGGAAGCTTTGGGAATGACTTCACTCTTAATATACTCTGACGCACACATCTTCCAAGAAGCATTTTGAGCTAGTGATAACGTCTGAAAAGACGAAACGTAAAGAGCCAATAAATACAAATTGTGTGAGCACTGACTGGTATAAACTATAGAGACTAAGTTAATGAGTTTTCCAATGTCCTCCCCCCCCCCCCCCCCACCCCGTCCCCCCAACAACAACGGAAGTATCAATCTAATGCCTATCTTTATTTCTTTCCACATTCCAGTTCTCATATCCACTGAAGGCTATAGGCATCATCAGATGATTTATATACTCTACACAACGACTCTTCAAAGTACAAGTACAAAGTTTTACTACTATACAATGTATTCAAACCTTCTAATAATAACTTTACTAAAAGTCTACACTGAAAATGATACTATATGTTTGAATCGAAACTGAAACACACAATCAAAAATAGAATAATTATATTTCTTAGTATACTATCATAATAAACGATATGGGCAGTACTACTGATTAACCATACAAATGTTCTAAAATTACTACTTTTCCATGTTTATTACCTGAAATTACAATGCTGAGAGTTATTTTCCATTACAATTTTATCATATCTTAAAAAAGAATAATATATCCGTAGGAATGTCACACAATACGAATTGGTAATTTTCTGGGACATGGATGACTAAAACAGAATATGCTGTAACAGTGCGAAAGTTCCAGTCACATATACTCGAAGCGACTTCCTACCAAAACTTGTTAGAATAACAAAGATCTTGCACTCAAAACAACAACTACAGTGTTCAAAACATTACTTACAGAAACAGGAGATTCTTAGCAACGACTGTCGCCACTTGAGTTCGAGCGCAGACAAAGGCAATGAAACATAGCCAAGTTACCATTAAAGGGAGAACTCGTTCGCAAAGTTGGCAGCACTAGAGAATATGAGCATCCCAGTCGCCAGATACGTGAGCCCGTTGAGTGCACATGAGAGAGGGAGGCAGGGAGGGAGGGAGAGAGGGAGAGAGAGAGAGAAACAGCTGAGGACGTAAACGTCGCTCCAGAATGAGAAACATCCGCCAGTAGAATGCCCCTGAGGAGTTGAGTGTTCCCCACACAACACATTCCAAGCCTACGCCGCTAAGCGCTTCTGTCATTTCATCAGCATTTGCAGATTACGACTGTGTCATCATATATATTCGTCAGCCAGCAATATAGGAGTAATAATTCTCTGGTAACATCTTTCAGGGTAGAAAAGTAACGGAAATCAAAATTACTTCGTCCCATCATTGTACTCCATATGACAATAACAGTACATGCTAAATCATTCTTTGTGAACAACAGTGTCAGCAATACTCATATCGTATTTGCCGGATTTTCGCTTGACAAAATTCTTGTGTGTGTATCGTGGATGAAAACACCCACACCCGGCAAGAGGTTAGTTGTGATTAATAACAGACACACAATATTCACAATAGTAAGGACAGGAAAACTGCGAAAAAGAAGAGCTACAACAGGTTTCTACCCATAAATCCTTAAAGTTTAGCGTGTACTAATCCTAAACTGTTTTATGATCGCTATAAATTATTGAAAGCCTTTCCAGATCGCTATACCACTATTTATGATATAAATGTAAATTGCTAAAAATATCTAACTTTTGTTTAAAAATGGGAGCACCTGAAACATGCAAAATATCGACAAGAACTGTTGAGACTTTCTAGCCCGATGCTGTTATAGACAAACAGTGGCACAGAATGCGAAATATATTTGTATATTTCGGTTTGTGCAACAGTTTAAAAGTAAAATGTATATGTTTTTCAATTGCTACTGTAGGGAGTGAATGCCATTTATTAAGTGCCTATTTCCTGCTGTTTCATTCTGTGACAGACAGGGACATTTACCATTTCTCAATACAAGATTTTTATTACATGATCTTATTGGTAACTCAGTACAAAGAAAAGTTAACAATTTTTTAAGTTTTATAAATCATCTAACTCCATAAATAACACTCTTTACCTTTGTCTAGTCCGCAACATTGTTACCAAATATTACGGCTGATGTATTATATAACATTGTTCAAAGTTTATTTTCGGATGAAAACAGTTTTATTTAATAAATGTTAGTACCCAATACTTTACCTGCATCTGGCATATAGCAGACCTGTAGATCTGAATGCCTAATGCAGATAAAACTTTTCTGTACATAAATATATTTGTTTATTAACGTATCACTCTACATACTAAATGATTTCCTTTATCTTGCAGTTACCAGTTATTGGCATTAATATGTGTAGTGTGCCTAGATAGTGATATATCTGTCAATTTAATAACATAAATGTGATTGAAAATAAAAGTCGTAATGATAAGTTAAATTCCCTAAAGCACTTTGGGATTTCTTACACAAAGTTAGTTTACACCCACTACCATCATACTTATAATATTCAATATTAGAACTGGTTCATTTTATTACTTTTTCTAACTTTGGTCCATGTCTATAAACAGGACAATATATCATCATAAAAATTATTACCATAACTCTAGAGCATGAAAATAAAAAGTGCAACCGTAAGCTAGAGCTACCACTTTTTTATAAGTACTGAATAATGACAATGAGAATTAAAAAGTCTTCAAAACAAACTTCTGTGTACAGTGTTTCGCCAAAGAAATTTTTCTATGAACAGTGTGTGTGGTGCAAAAGATGATGTTAATACACCGATGTATAGTGAAATTTTGGAAACAAATAGACTACAATACAGTGGAAGGGTATGCCACTAGTTTAGTAACTGTGCCAAACCAGTAAGTGTTGATCACCTGAAGTATATTTTATCACGGCTTTACACTTACAGAATGTATAGAATATTTGTAGCTATATTAGTGGATTCATTCGACAGACAGTTGTGTTATGAGAATAAAAGAGCAGTTTTCGGGTGAAATACGATGCAATATTTCACACTGAAAAATAACTTTGTTTGTTAAGCTACAATACATGACAGGAGAATGTAGTGAGATCACTTTATCTTTTAAAATATAAGTTTCGTAATTTATGTTTAATTTGGAGTTTAGTAATATGTAAATATCTTTGTTTCTCACACAACAGTATTCAGAGGGCAGCAGTGCTTCAGTTTCTTGATTATTCTATGTGATGTTTGTGCACAAAGAGTTAATTTTAGAAAATCTTTGTAAATAGTGTGCAGCATTTATGATTAAATTTAGTTATTGTTATACAAAAGACACTTTCTTTGCTCCAAAATTTGTGGCAATTGTTCTCTCTTTATAAATGCATATAGTTTTCTATAGTAAAATAATTAAATATTGTACAGAAGGCATTGATGAGTTACGTTTTCTTAAGATACATACCACTTCTACCCATCACAATTTACAGTCAGTTTTGTACAATACAAAATCTACTTATGGACATGGAGAACAAATGATTGTTTCTGAATGATTTTTGATGACAACAGTGGAAGTGAGCTTGTGTAGTATTAAAAAGTATTGTTTTTCCTTCTAATATAAAATGACTACTGCACTGATGGTTTATATTTTGTATTAATAGTGTATTTGTTGCTGAAATTTTATATCGACGTTTAGGCAATGAACAAAGTCAAGAAAAATGAATTTTTGTGCTACAGCAAAATGATTTTCTTGTTTTGAAGAGTTACCTGGGGAGATACAGTCGTCGATCTTACGAATCAACTCCAGAAGCAGATGATGAATATTCTCAATGGGGCGGGCTTACTTGCCACGTAACATCGTTAAGGGTCTTACAATACAAGCAGCCACGCAGCAATGGTTTATGATATTCCTAAAGAGTGCAGTGGGAATTCCACTGTTAGTGCAGCGGATAGGTGGAAACAGCACATTGAAAGCCTCCATCACAGGGACGACTTGCCTCATGTCGTGATAGAAAAAGAAACTGGAGTCCACAGTGAAGTAGGGAAGACACAGGGAAGCCAACATTAGAATCAGAATTTAGAAAAGTTTTGGAAGACTAAAGATCGAAGAACGTAGAAGAGGTGATAGATAACATTCCATCAGAATTTCTAAATTCTTTAGGGAAAGTGACAACAAGACGAGTATTCACATTGGCATTTTATTTATTTACTCTTCGAGTTCCGTAGGACCAAACCGAGGAGCAAATTTCACAGCTCATGGAACGTGTCAGTATATGTACATTACCAGGTCACCAGCATTGTGAAGCCTAGTGCAGGGTTGGCTCAGGTGACTGAAAGCATAGGGGAGTTATGTAAGAATTTTACGAAAGAGGATCAGGTAGTGATAGTGGGGAACAGTCTCGATAGGGACAGGGAATATCATGTCAGTGGTGACTTGGTTAAGATAGCTACTCAAACTGGTGGCACTAATGTGCATTTCGTGCAACTGTTTCAGCGTCATGATCGGCCTCACCTTAATGCGGCTGCTAGGAGCGTTAATGTGGGGCTGGGGAGGGCACTGGTGGCGGAGGGCATGGATCACATCTCAGTGGTGCCAGTTGGGTCTATCGGTAGATGGGGTTTCACTAGGCATGGCCTGCACCTCAATAGGTATGCGAAGGGGAGGCTGGCTAAGCTTGTAAGTGACAGTGTAGTGGGTGGTGGTGGTAGTGGTATCACTCATGGAAAAATTCCTATAGTAGTTGGTGTTAGAGCTGCACCTTTTTTAGACTGAAGTCAGCTGATAGGTATACCTGCTTAAAGGAAGTGCCTCTAACTAAGGGCTCACCTCCAGAGGATGTAATGTTTCCAAGTAGAGAAGGAATTAGCATATTTCATCAAAATATAAGAGGTATTAGAGATAAAGTTAGTGAACTGATAATATAAGTTAACTCTGAAATTATTGGTGTATCAGAGCACCACTTAAATAATTTGATAATTCAGAGGCTTCCTTTACCAGGCTACAGATTAGCTGGCTGTTTCTCAATGAGTTCCTTGTGGGGTGGGGGAGTGCTCTGTATGTAAAAAACAGTATTTCATTTGAGTCCATAGACGTGTCACGACACTCCACTGAACAGATATTTGAAAGTTGTGCAGCACTAGTTGAATTTAGTGAAACTAAACTTCTAATTGCTGTTGTTTATAGCTTCCCTAACTCTGACTTCAGAGCATTTTTGCTTAAGTTAGAGAGGGTTCTTGATTCACTTTGTAGGAAGTACCAGAAAGTAGTTCTATGTGGCGACTTCAATATTAATTTTGTACATGATTGTGCAAGAAAAAGGATGTTGGTAGATCTCCTAAATTCATATGATCTGATGCAAACTCTGTTTTTTCCAACTAGGGTGCAGGGGAACAGTAGCACAGTCATAGACAATATTTTTATTCATTCTTCATTACTAGATGAGCATTCTGTTAGTAAAAGGGTGAATGGCCTTTCAGACCATGATGCACAAATTTTAACACTAAAAGGTTTTTGTACTCAAACCAATGTCGTATTTAATTACAAACTACGTAGGAAAGTTAATCCAACAGCAATAGAGAGTTTTTCAAAACTTGTCAAGGAACAAGAGTGGTAAGATGTTTATAGTGCCGATAATATAGATGATAAATACAATGCTTTCCATAACACATTTCTCATGCTCTTTGAGAGTTGCTTTCCATTAGAACATTCGAAACGGGGTACTAGCAGTAATGGAGAGCCCTGTTGGCTGACTAGTGGGATAAGGATATCATGTAGAACAAAGCGGGAATTATATCAAAATGTTAGAAGTAGTCACAATCAAGCTACAGTAGCCCATTACAAACAGTATTGTAAGGTGCTTAAAAATGTTATTAGCAAGGCAAAAAGTATGTGGTATGCAAATAGAATAGCTAATTCACAGGATAAAATTAAAGCCATATTGACAGTTGTGAAGGAAGTGTCTGGTTAGCAGCACAAGGTTGACGATATAAAGTCAGTTTGCAGTAATAATATTTCTGTTACTGATAAACCAGATATATATACAGTATTTAACAACCATTTTCTGAGCACTGCTGGTGAATTAAATAAAAATTTAATATCTACAGGAAATCATATAAATTTCTTAGCGAATGCCTTTCCGAGATTGACGTCTGACATACTCCTCTGTGATACAGACAAGAGGGAGATTGAGACAATAATCAAATCACTCTCATGGTTATGATGGAGTGTCTAGTAGAATATTAAAGCACTATTCTGCACATGTTAGTCCTGTATTTAGCCATATTTGTAATACTCAGTAGTAAAGCCTCTTTATAAAAAGGGAGAAAGGGATAATGTAGATAATTTTAGACCTATTTCTGTGCCATCAGTGTTTGCAAAAGTTATAGAAAAGGCTGCGTATGTAAGGTTAATTGATCATTTTATATCACACGATTTGCTATCAAATGTACAGTTCGGCTTTAGAAGTCGTTTGACAACTGATAACGTTATATTCTCTTTTCTCTGTGAGGTACTGGATGGGCTAAACAAAAAGTTTCGAACGCTTGGAGTATTTCTTGATTTACCAAAGGCATTTGACTGTGTTGATCACACAATAGAGCTCCAGAAGTTGGACCAATACGGAATAAGGGGAGTAGCACACAATTGGTTCACCTCTTACTTTAGCAACAGGCAGCAAAAGGTCATTATTCACAATGTTGACAACGGCTGTGATGTGGGATCTGAGTGGGGGCCAGTCAAGTGGGAGGTGCCCCAGGGATCAGTGTTGGGGCCACTCCTGTTCCTTATTTATATAAATATATGCCATCTAGTATTATGGGTTACTCTAAAATATTTCTGTTTGCTGATGACACTAGCTTGGTAGTAAAGGATGTTGTGTGCAACATTGACTCGGTTTCAAGTAGAGCAGTACATGACCTCAGTTCATGGCTTGTAGAAAATAAACTAACGTTATTATCAAATGACGGAGTCCTTGCCTGTGTATTCTAAAACTCATCGTTCAGTAAAAAATGTACTGAAAAGTTGAGTACACCTTTGTACGCCTCTCAGCTGAACTTTCACCCGTGGAAGTCAAACCGCCGTCTACAACAAACAGTCGAGGAACTCTATACGGCAAACAAATGTAATCTTTTGCCAACTGCAGCGATGTTAGCGCTTCGAGCAGTTAGCCTATAGTAACAGAAGAATGGCTTGATATACACTGAAAACTTACTGTTTTTTAATAGTACTCCTACCTTATTTCCTACTCACTAACCGGGGTAGTGATTTTTCCAAGATGATGATGCAAATGTAATTAAACTAATACTTCGCCAATCTGCTATCGTCAACGTATTACAGTAAAATCTGAGTGCTGTGCATACGCCATTGACAGTAGCCGAGCGTATTATTATCACCGACGACGACGACGAGAAATGAATAGTAACGTTGCATGTTTTAAGTTGGAAATGCTTACACGTTTATGTGTGTGGTCGTTATGTTCTTTCTGACGCCTTGCGCCTATTGTAGTTCGATTTGAGAGTTTCTTTGAGGATTTCAGACTCATTTTAATGCAGCCAAATCTTGGCACCATTTTTACGAGACATTCTTGGCCTCTAGGAGCTACTTCTTTTTGTAAAATTACTGTTCAACTTGAATTGCCTCCAAAGATGACGAAAGCTTTTTCTTCTTTAGTACTGGTTCAGTGCAGCTGCTGGGTGGTTTTCGTTGTTTAACCGACCATTTCTTACTCCTGGGAATGGAAGTGGAAGATAACTCTACGAAGAAAAATATCAATACCTGCTTATTGTACCATAAGCATTATTACACTATCCGTATTTCATTTAATCTTCTCGTTTATATGTGTATAAAGTAATGTAATATACATAGTTCCCTTGCTTTCAGGAATTTCTTATGACACGCTAATTTTAACAACGGCAATTTCCAAGAATGATTGCCTATTTAAGTCGAGGGGTCCAAACGATACATATCGAGCGTGCGATCGTAAATCGATCATGCTACTCTGGTGGTGGGCGTTATGAGTGTGTTTACGTTGGTCGCTAATGTAACGACAAAAGAAAATCGTTACAAAAATAGTTGTTACTGCAAAGGAGACAACTTACCTTACTCGTCGTCGGTGTTCTTGTCATGTGAAAGTCCATTACGGTGGTCTGGATGGATAATTTGGATGAATCGAGCCATGTATTCTTCCTGAAACTCGTTCGTTTTCCCGCACTATCCGCAATGAAAGTGTAACGGAATTTTAGCATCGAAACTGTTCTCACGAAGTTTTACACACTTCGTACCATCACAGTCTACACAGTCCCTTCTTTCCTCGTCTGGTAGTACTCCATATTTTGGACAAAAGTAGAAAAATTTTCTACGCTGGATAAACATGGAATTAGAGTCTTCCATGTGTCAGAATCCGCCGAAGAAACGTCAAGTACATCAGACATCCAACTCACTAACGGCATAAATCGTCCGGGTTTCCCTAGCAACTCACTAATTCGCGGAGGTATGTAATTTAGAGCAGCTAAGGGAACGATGCAAAACAGATAAAAATGACGATCACAAATAATTGATCAGAACGCCCGCCAGCGGAGCCGCATGATCGATTTACGCTCGATATGTATCGTTTGGACCCCTCGACTTTGATAGGCAATCATTCTCGGAAATTACCTCAACAATTACTTGGCAGTTCGCACACAGCTAGAGAAGCTGGTAGGTAACCACGAAAATATTTAAAAAATAAGAATCCAAGTATTAGTTGCATTCGTAAAGCGTTCAATCATTTATACAATAGTAACATCACGAGAAGGTGGTTAAAATAATGCCCGCGCCATTGGCAGCAGATGATGTGAAGACACTAGCAGAAAATGAAATATTAAACGTTATCTATCGTGTAACTAATCATTCTAAAACGAGCAATGATTATTCATAAAATTAATGGCTTTACGTCCTAGCACCATTTGGTAATCGAAATAGTGACATTTGCCTATCATACTGTAATTACGATTGTCGCCACAGCTCATAGTGTCGCAATACACTCTGGAATACGGCTTCATTTGAGTGAGCTTCAGCAGTCCGTACGTACAGTGTAAGTATACATGGTAGCCGCTTGGCAGCACTGCTCTAGCGAAGCTGCAGAAAAGATCACAAAACGTTCCCTTGGACGCTGGTCAAAGTACATTTGCATCTGCATTATTGATTTATTTGAAGCAGTTGAAAATGAGACGGCAGCGAAGAAGACATTGCTCAACTGGGCGTCTAGACGTTAGTGAGGTACAAAACTTTTACCCATTACGGGTGGGGATCGTGCTGTGCCTGTGACGAATAATGAAGTTACTGCTAACAATCGCCGTTTGTTTTCTTCTACAATTTTATCATCCCATTACCGTTTTCGAACCGCCTAGTGATTCAGCATTAGATAGTACATATTTATCGATTATTTGCAGCTGTGTGGGGGTCGTGTAGCCGTGGAAAGATGTATAATCGAAACATGTAAGCACTGAGTGTGGCGAGAACTATTGACATCAAGGCATCGATTTTGTTGCGTTACTTACAGTTACTAGCATCCGTTAGTTGGTTGTTGGTGCACACAGTATTCTGGAAAAGATAATGAATGTTTCCCAGTGACGTCAATTTTACTGGAGTTCACACCCTTAGCACCAGGTAACACGTCCCACATGCTTTAAAAAAACTTAAATAAACCAAGGAGTACAGATAAAGTTATGCCAAAGAGTTTATGCAAGGGCATACAGTCTCTTTGTTCTGCTCTTGTAATACACACTGGCGACAGTAAGTATGTATCAGTTACTACACCACTGGCCATTAAAACTGCTGCACCTCGAAGATGACGTACAACAGACGCGAAATTTAACCGATAGGAAGATGATGCTGTGATATGCAAATGATTAGCTTTTCAGAGCATACACACAAGGTTGGAGCCGGTACGACTACTACAACGTGCTGACATGAGGAAGGTTTCCAACCGAGTTATCATACACAAACAGCAGTTGACCGGCGTTGCTTGGTGAAACGTTGTTGTGATGCTTCGTGTAAGGAGGAGAAATGGATACCATCAAGTTTCCGACTTTGATAAAGGACGGATTGTAGCTTATCGCGATTGCGGTTTATCGTATCGCGACGTTGCTGCTCGCGTTGGTCGAGATCCAATAACTGTTAGCAGAATATGAAATCGGTGCGTTCAGGAGGGTAATACGGAACGCCGTGCTGGATCCCAACGGCCTCGTATCACTAGCAGTCGAGATGACAGGCATCTTATCCGCATGGCTGTAACGGATGGTGCAGCCACGTCTCGATCCCTGAGTCAGCAGATGGGGACGTTTGCAAGACAACAACCATCTGCACGAACGGTTCGACGACGTTAGCAGCAGAATGGACTATCAGCTTGGAGACCATGGCTGCAGTTACCACTGACGCTGCATCACAGACAGGAGCACCTGCGATGGTGTACTCAACGACGAACCTGGGTGCATCAATGACAAAACGTCATTTTTTCGGATGAATCCAGGTTCTCTTTGCAGCATCATGATGTTCGCATCTGTGTTTGTTGATATCGCGGTGAACGCACATTGGAAGTGTGTATTCGTCATCGCCATACTGGCGTATCACCTCTTGATCGCATTGACGGCACTTTGCACAGTGTACGTTACATTGCAGATGTGTTACGACCCGTGGCTCTACCCTTCATTCCATCCCTGCGAAACCCTACATTTCAGCAGGATAATACACGACCGCATGTTGCAAGTCCTGTACGGGCCTTTCTGGATACAGAAAATGTTCGACTACTGCCCTGGCCAGAACATTCTCCAGATCTCTCACCAGTTGAAAACGTCTGGTCAATGGTGGCCGAGCAAGTGGCTCGTCACAATACGCCAATCACTACTCTTGACGAACTGTGGTATCGTGTTGAAGCTGCATGGGCACCTGTACCTGTACACATCATCCAAGCTCTGTTTGACTCAATGCCCAGGCGCATCAAGGCCATTATTACGGCCAGAGGTGGTTGTTCTCGGTACTGATTTCTCAGGATCTATGCACCCAAACTGCGTGAAAATGTAATCACATGTCAGCTCTAGTATAATATATCTGTCCAATGAATACCCGTTTATCATCTGCATTTCTTCTTGGTGTAGCAATTTTAACGGCCAGTAGCGTATATTGCAAAAATAACATGAAGTTACATGATAAAATAGATCTATGCTATTTATAAAATCTATTAAATAATGCGTTTGGAAGATATTACATCGACAATTTTGGCACTGAAATTTCGTTTGGCGTTTCATTTATCTTTTGTTTCATTAGTATTGATCAACATTTTTGAAATAAACAATAAACATCACAGCATTACTTATTATGCATTTATTTTTTTAAATAATGAAATGTTAAGCAGGTTACGTGGAAGAAGGAAATTGTTGTGTGTGTGTGTGTGTGTGTGTGTGTGTGTGTGTGTGTGTGTGTGTGTGTGCGCACACACACTAGAAGGGGTAGAGAGAGAGAGAGAGAGAGAGAGAGAGAGAAGGAGACAGAGAGAGAGAGAGAGAGAGAGAGAGTAGTTATGCCAATGTGGAAGAGAGAGGAGAGAGTGAGAGGGGGAGGAGGGAAGTTTTTCTTTAGTTTTTCAAGTTTAATTATCCTTTGAAGTTTTGCAAAAATGCACAGCGGATGAAAAAATAAAGATGAAAACGCTAGATAACAACAAGAAACTGAATGTAAAAAAGGCATATCGCAGGCGATGGACATACGATATATTACATCCTGTTCTGCACATGTGAGTGCTCACCCTCCATAGAGGCACACTACCTGGCCAAAAGTAACCGGACACACATTAGTGGTCATTTATGTGGGGTGTGGCATCCTTCATCTTCGCTTGAACTGTACTGGGAAGACTTCTAATGAGGTGTCTGAATCTCTATGGGAGGAATGACAGCTCATATTCCTCTTGAGACGCAACCACCGACGACAGTGAACTTGGACAGTGGGTCTAGCGCCAGCTTCACCGTCTAACACTTCCCAAAGGTGTTCCATTGAGTTCTGAATGGGACTCTGGGTAGGCCAGTCCATTTCTGGAATGTTACTGTCCACAAAATACTGCCTCTCAGATGTTGCTTTGTGCCAGGGTGCATTTTCATACTTACACAAACGATGGTAGTCTCCGAACTGTTCGCCGGCCGCGGTGGTCTCGCGGTTCTAGGCGAGTAGTCCGGAACCGTGCGACTACTACGGTCGCAGGTTCTAATCCTGCCTCGGGCATGGATGTGTGTGATGTTCTTAGGTTAGTTAGGTTTAAGTAGTTCTAAGTTATGGGGGACTAATGACCACAGCAATTGAGTCCCATAGTGCTCAGAGCCATTTGAATCTCCGAACTGTTCCTCTACTGCGTGCAGCGCACAGTGCTGTAACATGCGATCACATCCTACCGGACATAGCGTTTTCCAAAGGGCAACAATCGGGCGGCACCCCAATATAAAAAAGACCCCCATACCGTCACAATAGTTCTCCACTATTGCCACTACACATGATGACATGTAATGTTGTCCAGGCATTCGCTAAAACCAAACACTTCCGCGCAGCGTTGCATGATTCATCACTCCAAATCCCCAATTTCCAGCCGTCCACTGTCCAGTAGCGTCGCACTTTGCCCCACGTCAAACGTGGCTTAACCACTGACCACAGGAATGTGTGGATCCACCATTGTACCCTGTTCCTTTTAACTACCTGTGCACAGTAATTATGTTCCTGGACTGGTAGTAGCACTTTGGAGCTAACGAGTGATTCCTTCGGCTGATTTCTTGCGGTTTTATACAACCACCCTCTGCTGTACTCGACGGTCCCTGTTCGTCAGTACGAAAAGCGTCCACAGCTTCTGCTCTAGTAATTACTGTCTGTCGATCGCGGAGTCCAGCGTCGAAGCTTTTCTTCAGTCAGAGATCGGGTGTTCGTGTTGCCCCAGTAGTTCCGTCTGCTCGTCATCAGAAGGCCGCCCAATTCGGCGAAGTGGCTTCAAATAGAAAGACTTTCACAAACCCAGATGGGGTCCCCAGGGCAACAACGCCATATGATTGTAAGGTATCAGGCAAATCCAACACCTTCCATGAAAACCCTGACATGATAGCAAATCTGGCAGTATGTCACACAGCTCCGAATAAATTCTGACATTAAATTAAACAAAGTAATACCATCAATGAGTGAACAAATGGAATACCACAGACTAACACAAGAACGCCTAAATGCATGTCATACCTTCCCATCGTGAAACAGACGCTGTTCCGAGGGGAGAAACGAGAACAGGAGCCGAGAGCAGAGCCGTGTAGGCTAGAAGGCCCTACGACAAGAGCGGGACAATGGGACACCCACATCGCCGGCCGACCGCCGGGAGGTCCACCCCCCAGCCCATGTTAAAAGATAGAGCCCTTCAGAAGAACAGTATAGATCCCACGATAACGCTAAAAGGGCCACACCAGGTGCAAGTTTTAGCGTGAGACTTTTTCGCGTCTCCGTTACGTTGCAAACGTTAAAAACATTGCCCCACCACGAAAAGTAATGAACGCACGCGATGCCGCATAACAGCGCATAAGGCTTCACTCAGAACTGCAGAGGTCTCATCTGTTACACCCCCTTTTTAAGTAATACTAGTGTCGATCGTATTCACATTTGCTACTTGAAGTTAAAATCTGAAACGCGATGATTTTTCTGTTATATAATTATTGAGAAGCCACATCAGTCACTGCAATTTACGACAAGTTAAATAAGTAATTAAAGATAATTGAGGATCACTGTAGACCATTTTTGTTAGTTTTCTCTTTTATGTAACTTAATTTAAACCTATATTATAGATGTGATATCGTACAGATCATCATTCGATCCGTTATAGAACTTGGAAACCCATTCAGGGAATATTCGTTCACGTTTTTGTAGAGCGCAGTTGGTTTTTATCATCCTGTGTTAAAATAGTTCGTTTTATCAATAGTACAATTTATAAACAATGTTATGTGAGTAGAATAAAAATTCCAATGGTAATCTTAACTGCTTTTTCGAAGTTATTTACCAGCTAACTAAAAATAGGAAAGCCTTGAACCCCTTTCACTAAATTTAGTCAGCATTACGATTCTTTTACAGGGAGTGCAGTGGAGCTGACGCTGAAATCATTAAGTATTTGATTGTATCATCGCTAGTCTCACTGAACTCTTCTGAACTGTACATGTCATGTGTGGTCTGGCGTCTCCTTACCAGCAACAGGTCCCAGGTTCAATTCCCTAAAAAGAAAAAGAAAACGCTCAGAGCTTCGTTGCGCGAAAGTGGTAGAGAGACACTATATAGAACAAACAGACACCACGCAGAATGTTAGAAGATCATTCATTCACACAGTACATTGGGTAGGTCTGAGCTTCGATTAACTGTGGGTGCCGTTTCACGTTTCCACTGTGCAGACACATATCCAGTAGTAGTTCTGGGCAGTTTTAAAGGAGTGAAATGCCCCTGACACGCCTGTGATGTACAGTGCCCAGACCGTCACTCAGCTGCCCGCTGTCGGTGCTTCTCTGCTGACATCCCGACAGCCCTCGCCTCCTTCCACACTGGTGGGTCCGCCGACCAGAGTGGCCGAGAGGTTCTAGGCGCTACAGTCCGGATCCGCGGGGCCTGCTACGGTCTAGTTCGAATCCTGCCTCGGGCATGGACGTGTGTGATGTCCTTAAGTTAGTTAGGTTTAAGTAGTTCTAAGTTCTAGGGGACTGATGACCTCAGAAGTTAAGTGCCGTAGTGCTCAGAGCCATTTGAACCATTTGGTGGGTCCGCCTCTCGTGACGTCTAGAGGTCGACGGCGCACTACAGAGAGGTGTCTGGATACTTTTGGTACTTTATGGTGTCAGTGACTGTGCTCCTTTCGTAGATGCAACCAGGCGTTCTCGAAGGAGCTGACAGATGTCTCTGTAGCACATGAACGAAAGCAGCTGCTTCATATCGGACATGGGACGCACAATCGTTTCGTAAGCAGTCTCTTTTGTAGAAGCCCTCTTTAACAGTTTTCAATTACGAAGCTTTACAATACAGAACTGAGTTTTCCGTTTTTTCCAAAGTAGCGCTGTCCAATCTCAGTCTATTCCACAGTGATGAAGTGTGACTGCAAGTGTCCTGTAATGTTGTTGTTAAATTTGTGTGTGCAGATTGGACACAGCTTCTTTCACTGGCGTTTGCTTTATAATGCACTGAGAAAATAATACTCTTCAACTTGCGTGTGCTTGAAAGTTGCGGAACTCTTTCAAACTTTTTCACACTTAACTGCGAACTCCATTCTTGAATATTACCAATACGTAGGATTTCAGCAGTTTGCCTTCTGTTGCCGATTTTACATCAACCTTACCGGGTTTACCGTCGATTGTGTACTGTTGTTCACCTCGCCATTTTTCACATAGTAACAAGAAATGATCGTCACAGTAGGTCTGAACATGATGCTAAGTGGACGGTAAACGTATCACTTATTGCCCGAGCCACGCTCCCACACAAAACTGTACCGCGTTAATACACATATTTACCATTCATGGAGCTTGTTGCTACTAAGTATTTTTGGTAATACATATGTAAATAACATGTATGTAGTTAGCAATTTTTCAGTTTCATAGAAAAGGCGGCAGCAGCAGGCTTCTGAAATTCCAGTGCATGTACCAAATGGAGATACACTGAGCTTCTACTTTCATTAGTTTGCTAGAATGGCTACCGCAGTTTAGGATGACGACTCCGCGATAACAGAGACGTCTATAGGTTCCTCTGAGAAAGCGAGAGCAAAGGCACTGATGAAATATATACTGGAAGCAGTCCATATTTTGAGAGCTGGTAGTGTGCACCAAAATAAGGGAAAAAAGTCCAGTAAAGTTAGGAATGCATACAGTAAGAGCTACTGTGTGACACCTCTCTTCTACTCCAAGCTCTCTGATATTACGAAAGGCCAGCAGAATGCAGTTAACAAAATAGGAAACATTCCTGTGATAGTCGACAGATGTGGCATGCAGTGAACGCCTGTTAGTGTTATTATGTGGACCACAACCACTGTGCTGGACAAGTGCTCTACTTACATTAGTCCCAATGGCATTAGTCTGTGCTTTGGCAAGTCTGTGAAATGTTTTCGTCAGAATCTAACCGTGCTTTTATATTGTAGTTTTATGCTTAACTGAATGGAAACATCGGCGAAATTCCTTCAACGAAGAAGAAGAAGCAAATATTCCAGCGTTCGAATCAATAACCTTTCCCAACATGAGTAACGTACAAGTATCTATGCTCGGAGTCGTGAAGCAACTTAAATCATTTAATAACAGCAACTGTTCCGGTCCAGACTGTATACCAATTAAGTTCCTTTCAGAGTATGCTGATGCAATAGCTCCATACTTAAGAATCATACGCAACTGCTCGCTCTACGAAAGTCCCGTATCCGAAGACTGGAAAACTGCATAGGTCACGTCAACATTCAAGAAAGGCAGTAGTAGTGATCATCTAAATTACTGGCCCATATAATTAACATCGATATGCATCGGGAGTTTGGAACATACATTGTGTTCGACGTAATGAATTGCTTCGAAGACAACGGTCTACTGATACACAGACAACACAGATTCAGGAAACATCGTTCTTGTCATACAAAACCAGCTCTTCACACACACGAAGTGTTTAGTACTATTGACAAGTGATCTCAAATTGATTCCGCATTCGCATTTCCAGATCTCCAGAAGGATTTTGATACTCTCACAAGAGGCTTGTTCAAATGGTTCAAATGGCTCT
Organism: Schistocerca gregaria; assembly: GCF_023897955.1. Lineage (NCBI taxonomy): Eukaryota > Metazoa > Arthropoda > Insecta > Orthoptera > Acrididae > Schistocerca > Schistocerca gregaria. The sequence goes on along the minus strand of NC_064928.1, from coordinate 245,304,534 downwards.
GAGCACTATGGAACTGGAGGCAGGATTCGAACCTGCGACCGTAGCGGTCGCGCGGTTCCAGACAAACGCCTATAACCGCTCGGCCACACCGGCCGGTCACAAGCAGTTTGTAATCAAATTGCGTGCTTATGGAATATCGTCTCACAATCAGTTACGTGACTGGATTCGTTATTTCCCCTCACACACGCCACATTTAGTTGTAATTGACGGAAAGTCATCGACCTAAACAAAAATAATTCCTGGTGTTCCCAAAGTAGTGTTACAGGGCCTCAACTGTTACTTATCTATATAAACAATGTAGGAGACAACCTGAGCAGCCATCTTAGGTTGTCTGCGGATGATGCTGTCGATTATAGTCTAGAAAAATTATCAGAGAATGAAAACAAATTGCAAATCCATTTAGAAAAGATATCTGAATGGTGCGAAAATTGGCAACTGACCGTAAATAATGAAAAGTGTGAGGTCATTCACATAAGTGCTAAAAGGAATCCGTTTAAATTAGGTTACACGATAAAACACTCAAATCTGAAGACCGTAAATTCAGGTAAATGCCTTGGAATAGCAGTTATGAACAACTTAAATTGGAAGGAACACACACGAAATGTTGTGGGCAAGGGTATCCAAAGACTGCGTTTTATTGGCAGAGACCGAGCGAGGTGGCGCAGTGGTTAGCACACTAGACTCGCATTCGGTAGGACGACGGTTCAATCCCGTCTCCGGCCATCCAGATATAGGTTTTCCATGATTTACCTAAATCGTTTGAGGCAAATGCCGGGATGGTTCCCTTGAAAGGAACCTCGTTGTCGACGGGACGTTAAACACTAAAAACCACCACCACCACCAACATTATTCGCAGAACTCTTAGAAGATGCAACAGATCTACTAAGGACTCTGCCCACACTACGCTTGTCCATCCTCTCTTGGAGTACTGCTGCGCGGTGTGGGATCCTTACCGGACAGGGTTAACGGAGTACATCGAGAAAGCTCAAATAAGAGCAGCACGTTTTTTACTATCGAGAAATAGGGAAGAGAGTGTCACTAACATGATACAAGATTTGGGATGGATATCATTAAAACGAAGGCGTTTTCGTTGCTGCGGACTCTTCTAACGAAACTTCAATCAGCAACTTTCTAATCAGAATGCGAAAATATTTTGTTGACGCCGATCTACACAGGGAGAAACGACCATCATAATAAAATTAAGGAAATCAGAGATCGTACGGAAAGATATAGGTGTTCGTTTTCTCCGATCGCTGTTCGAGATTGTAGTAACAGAGAATTATTATGAAGGTGGTTCGATGAACCCTCTGCCACGCGGTAAAGTGTGATTTCCATAGTATCTATGTAGATGCGGATATTAAGTCCACACGTGATATGTCAGACATGATCTTCTGTTAAGTCTTGCAAATGAAAGCAACCGTCAATCCCTTGTCCAGTACGCTGAAAAATATCCAGAACGTGCGACTGTGCAAGCGCCTTTTCCAACAACTAGCAGATCCCTGCAACAACGGCGCATGGTGCCACACCTCCCACCATTCGCACTCTGGATGTGGAGGGCCGAGTGTTGCGTCACAGTGTAGTACATCTAATCCTTTAGGAACTGTCGCATGTTAATGGATGCGTTCCATACCGTATACATTTTGGGCAAACTTTCTTGCCTAAATTATATACTTCTCGTCGGTTGATATTTCTGGACCTTTTTAATTGTCGAAAAACTAATTTTCTATCAACATATTTTTATTATTTGTATCGATATATTTCATAACATCGATCTTGTACCATGAAAATCAGATGTCACAGTTATTAAATGATCTGAAAACAAGTTGATACTGAAGACAATATTTTTACTCTTTAAATTCATGCAAGCAAATTTTTTGTCTTCATTCATAACTTTTTGTAATTTTATTATCAGTAATATCATCGATCTTATAAACAAACAGGACATCATTATTTTTCACATTTTCAAAATTTATCATCTCTGTCAGTAATCATTAGATCCATAACGCTCTACTTAAATTATTATCCAAAAACGACCGAAGTCAAAACCTATAAATAATTTCTGCAACTAAAGTCAATAAGTGATTAATTTGCACCATTAGCAGTCCTAGATTTTTCTAGAACAATTATTCATTTTATACAGGGTGGTCCATTGATCGTGACCGGGCCAAATATCTCACGAAATATACGTCAAACGAAAAAACTACAAAGAACGAAACTTGTCTAGCTTGAAGGGGGAAACCAGATGGCGCTATGGTTGGCCCGCTAGATGGCGCTGCCATAGGTCAAACGGATATCAACGGCGTTTTTTTTTTTAATAGGAACCCCTTCTCTTTATTACATATTCGTGTAGTACGTTAAGAAATACGAATGTTTTAGTTGGACCACTTTTTTCGCCTTGTGATAGATGGCGCTGTAATAGTCACAAACATATGGCTCACAATTTTAGACGAACAGTTGGTAAAAGGTAGGTTTTTAAAAAAATTAAAATACAGAACGTAGGTACGTTTGAACATTTTATTTCGGTTGTTCCAATTTGATACATGTGCCTTTGTTAGCTTTCTGAGAACGCATGCTGTTACAGCGTGACGACTTGTAAATACCACATTAATGCAATAAATGCTCAAAATTATGTGAGTCAACCTCAGTGCATTTGGCAATTCGTGTAACGACATTCCTCTCAACAGCGAGTAGTTCGCCTTTCGTAGCGTTCGTACATGCATTGACAATGCGCTGACGCATGTTGTCAGGCGTTGTCAGTGGATCATGATAGCTAATATCCGGGGTCAGGGATTTTCTCTGCCTCGTGATGACTGGGTGTTGGCTTAGGTTAGTTAAGTTTAAGTAGTTCTAAGTTCTAGGGGACTGATGACCATAGATGTTAAGTCCCATAGTGCTCAGAGCCATTTGAACCATTGTTTGAGCTAATATCCTTCGACTTTCCCCACAGAAAGAAATCCGGGGACGTCAGATCCTGTGAACGTGCGGGCCATGGTATGGTGCTTCGACAAGCAATCCACCTGTCATGAAATATGCTATTCAATACCGCTTCAACCGTACGAGAGCTATGTGCCGGACATCCACCATCTTGGAAGTACATCGTCATTCTGTCATGCAGTGAAACATTTTGTAGTAACATCGGTGGAACATTACGTAGGAAATCAGCATACACTGCACCATTTAGACTGCCATCGACAAAATGGGGGCCAATTATCCTTCCTCCCATAATGCTGCACCATACATTAACCCACCAAGGGCGCTGATGTTCCACTTGTCGCAGCCATCGTGGAATTTCCGTTGCCCAACAGTGCATATTATGCCGGTTTATGTTACCGCTGGTGGTGAATGACGCTTCGTCGCTAAATAGAACGCGTGCAAGAAATCTGTCATCGTCCCGTAATTTCACTTGTGCCCAGTGGCAGAACCGTACACGGCGTTCAGAGTCGTCACCATGCAATTCCTGGTGCTTAGACATAAGCTACGGGTGCAATCGATGTTGATGTAGCATTCTCAACGCCGACGTATTTGAGATTCCCGATTCTCGCGCAATTTGTCTGCTACTGATGTGCGGATTAGCCGCGAGAGCAGCTAAAACACCTACTTGGGCATCATCATTTGTTGCAGGTCGTGGTTGACGTCTCACACGTGGCTGAACACTTCCTGTTTCCTTAAATAACGTAACTGTCCGGCGAACGGTCCGGACACTTGGATGATGCCGTCCAGGATACCGAGCAGCATACATAGCACACGACCGTTGGGCATTGTGATCACAATAGCCTTACATCAACACGATATTTACCTTTTCCGCAGTTGGTAAACGGTCCATTTTAACACGGGTAATGTATCACGAAGCAAATACCGTCCGCACTGGCGGAATGTTAGGTGTTACCACGTACTTATACGTTTGTGACTATTACAGAGTCGTCATTCACAAAGCGGAAAAAGTGGTCCAACTAAAACATTCATATTTCTTTACGTACTACACGAATGTGTAGCAAAAAATGGGGGTTCCTATTTTTTAAAAAAACGCAGTTGATATCCGTTTGACCTTTGGCAGCGCCATATAGCGGGCCGACCATAGCGCCATCTGGTTTCCCCTTTCAAGCTAGACGAGTTTCGTTCTTTGTAATTTTTTCGAATGATGCTTATTTCGTGAGATATTTGGCCCGGTCACTATCAATGGACCACCCTGTATATACTGTGATTATGCGCCTATGGCGTCAGACAGCTTCAGACGGGGTGAGGCAGCTTTAGATAGGGCTAGACAGTTTCAAGCTGTTGTAATGTGGCATCAGATTATTGAGCATGGCAGGGCTTTCTCAGATGACTTAAGTTCTTTGTATGGTGCAAGCTAGTGATTATAATTAAAGTTTGCCTATTAACACGTTATAACACGGAAACTAGTTACTGTACAAATACCAAACTTGGTAGCATTAATGTCAAGGACATGTGGAAGAGGAATAATGCAAAATCAGTTCAATTGAAACACTTTTAATGTGCTGCTACGGTACATCACACCATTACATACCGGTACCATTACTGCTACAAAAGGGGCTAAATATGGAGCCCATCAGTGTCCAGTAGAGTCTGAAATCGCAGGACTGGATTATGCACAGCAGAACGAAGCCATCCGTAGGTATGCTGGCTACCTCTGTCGATATGCTGCGCTTCAGATCAGCGCATGTGTGAATGTTGTCCTCGTAAAGCCTGTCCTCCAGGTATCCCCACAACCAGAAATCACTATCAGGTGATCGTGCCAGCCAAGCACGATCGTCTGATAATTCGATCGCCTCCAAATGGGTTTCGGAGAACCAGGTGAACTTCGCGAGCGATGTGCGATGGGGCCCCATCGCGCATGAAAACTGATGAGTCCAATGCGTCTTTCTCCTGTAGGGCGGGTATAACATGCTGGCGAAGCATATTGCAATGACGCTGACTTGTCACACTGCACGTCTTTGGTCCTGTTCAAAAAAGTATGAGCAAATGATGAACGTAGCCGTGAAGTCGGACCATACGGTGAGACGTTCACCATACAGAGGAACTTCATGCACAGCGGCTGGAAGTGGAGATCGCCACACTCGGCAATTCTGTGTGTTCACCTCAGCCGTCAGAGAAAAATGAGCTTCATTTGTCCATAGGATGGTACAGGGCCAGCGAGAAAGTGGAGAGCGAAGTCAACACGTCCTGTGGTGCGAGCTACTGTACGATATGGATACCACTTCAGAGTGGTTCGGAGCACCAACCATGGGATGTTCAACTGTCGTGGCACAGCACGCGCACTGCCTGGCGACATCATCAGCCACCTGCGGTGCAACCGGTTGTCGGACTCTCCCCGGAGCGACGCCCAGTCCTCCACTGATTTTAACTACTTCGTCAGGCTCCGCGCAGCAGGTGCAGAAAGAAGTCCCGTCCATACTCCTTTCGGCCGGCGATATTCTCGAAGTGCGGCTGCAACATTACTGTTGTTCTGGCAACAGAGCTTCACCAATAATGCCCTGCCCCTGCCCTTTTTGTCCAGGCTCATGTTGACACGTCAACAAGTGCTCTGCGACTGGTCAGGTGTGTGGGACTGCGAATCACGATGACTGATGACGGTGCCTGGTGGCCACAGTTCGAACTGTACGGTGGCGCTGTGACGCAGGGAGATCATGCACTCCATACTCTGGACGTTAATGCTACCAAGACTGGTACTGGTACGGTAATTAGTTTTCGTGTTATAATGTCTTAAATACGGAAAGTTTAATTACAACCACCAGGTATTTTTGAAGAAACGTTTCCTTTATTCGATTACAAGTTGTCTTTAAAGCAATTAAAATTAAAAGAAGATGGACAATAACAACACAATGTTCGAATATCAGTCTTTAAAATGAGGCCACGACCAAATCTTTTTCTAGCTTAGAACGAAACAGAGGAAGAATCCCTTCCACTGAGACCACCAGTAAAACTTTATGAAGCCAGTTCCCTTCCTGATAAACTTCCGTGTAGTTTGTCGCAAAGTAACTGTGAGCATGAAAATCCATCGATATAAACGAACGATATTAAGGAAAATGCGTCATATTAGCAAGTTCTGCTGTTCCACAGTAAACAAAGAATGTGATCTCGTGCCTTTATCATTTGTCTACTGCATTCTGAAGGTCGTTCGTAATATCCACAGAAGAGATGCGTTTCACAGTAGTTTAGATGAACAAGTGTTCAAAGCTCTTAAGGTATTCATTTGGAGCCCATGATTTCTGGACTTTTCCCTTGTTTTGATCCATACTGCTACCTCTGAAAATATGGAATACTTTTTTAAAAAAACACTATACATAAATAGCGACACATTGTTAGGGTCACTGCCGTCCGACGCTGCAGTTCAGCTCTAGTTGCAGCCACGAACGATGGCAGTTGAGTTTAGCCTTGTTCTGTACACCTACGTCGCACGTCCTCCGACAGCCAGTGAGCCTTCAGAGGTGTTCTGAGCGCTCTGCTGCGAATGGCGTGTGCGATGCGAGCATTCTAAGCGATTGAAGTGAGTTATTTACTGAAATTTTATTGCATTTGTTGTAACCTGTCGTGAGTGATGGTGGTGATGGGCAAATTCTGCACAAGAAAAGGGAGACATAATCTGCTGAATACACGGTTTCATCAGACTCAAAGTACGTCCATGCGCGTGCCGCAACTGTCGCTTGGAACCGGTAACAGTGCAATCTCCGTCCTTGCCATCGTTCGTCGATAGGACTATAGTGCCCTATGGTTGTGCCAACGTTGATGAATCTTTTTTTTTTTTCAGCGGCATGATCTGGAAGAACGAGGTCACACTACTGAAAAGAGCGCCCCGACTCATCTTGCAGTGGAGCACAAAAATGTCTGCCGGGAGCCTTTTCTCTCGAGGGTAGCGTGGAGGCAAGATTAATGAGGCCAGACTCCGTATAGACGCACTCGAGTGCTGCATGATGGATGGAGCCGTGCCGGCTCCCACGTAAGAAGTGGGGCAGCCACACACCGTATGCCGGCGCCAGGTTGGGCACTCCTTACAGCGCGTACCGTAATCAATGACGGAAGCTACACCACACGTTCGCAGACTGTTTTGTCTCCTAGAGCACACAGAACATTTCTTACGATTTGCGTGGGTCCCTTGCCTCTCGTACACGAGAACAGTGTGTTTTATTTATTTATTGTTCCGTGGGACCAAGTTATGGAGAAGTCAATACATGACGTTATAACACGATAGTAGAAACAGATAAAATGAAATACAAGAAACGTATTCAGGCGACAATTCATAAGTTTAAATAAAGAAAATCAACAATGTAACACTGGAATTTGCTTAATTTTTTAGCTCTTCCAGGAGCTCCTCGACAGTATACAAGGAGTGAGCCATGAGCAAACTCTTCAGTTTGGACTTAAAAGTGTTTGGGCTACTGCTATGATTTTTGAGTTCTTGTGGTAGCTTATTGAAAATGGATGCAGCAGAATAGTGCACTCCATTCTGCACAAGAGTCAAGGAAGTCCATTCAACTCGCAGATTTGGTTTCTGCCTAGTACTAACTGAGTGAAAGCTGCTAACTCTTGGGAATAAGCTAATATTACTAACAACAAGCGAAATTAAAGAAAATATATACTGTGAGCGCAATGTCAGAATTCCCAGACTATTAAACAGGGATCGACAAGAGGTTCTCGAACTTACACCACACATAGCTCGAACAGCCCGTTTTTGAGCCAAAAATACCCATTTTGAATCAGAAGAATTACCCCAAAACATAATACCACATGACATAAGCGTATGAAAATATGCGAAGTACATTACTTTTCGTGTTGAACTGTCCCTTATTTCAGATACTATTCTACTATCCGAACGCCTAGGAACTTGAACTGATCCGTCTCACTTACAATATGCCCATTCCGTCTGATCAAAATATCGGTTATTGTTGAAGTGTGAGTTAGAAACTGTAAAAACTGAGTCTTACTGTGATTTAGCATAAAATTATTTTCCACAAGCCATGACCTTATTTCATGAACTACATTATTTGATAATGTTTCAATATTACACATAAGATCCTTCACTACAAAGCAGCTGTCATCAGCAAACAGAAATATTTTTGAATCACCTGTAATACTAGAAGGCATATCATTTATATAAATAAGAAACAGCAGTGGCCCCAGCACCGACCCTTGGGGAACGCCCCACTTAACAGTGCTGCATTGGGACTGAACATTACTACCACTCTCAATATTGCTGAGAATTACCTTCTGCTTTCTGTTCTTAAAGTAAGCGGCGAACCAATTGTAAGCTACTCCCCTTACTCCATAATGGTCCAATTTCTGCAGTAATATTTTGTGGTCAACACAGTTAAAAGCCTTCCTTAAATCAAAGAAAACATCTGGCGTTCGCAACCTTTTATTTAATCCGTCCAGAACCTCACAGAGAAAAGAGAATATAGCATTTTCAGTTGTTAAACCATTTCTAAAACCAAACTGTACATTTGACAGCAAATTATGTGAATTTAAATGCTCCAGTAACCCTTTATATACAACCTTCTCGATAACTTTAGCAAACACCGATGGCATAGAAAAGGTCTATAATTGTCAATATTATCCCTGTCTCCCTATTTATAAAGTGGCTTCACAACCGAGTACTTTAATCTGTCAGGAAACCGACCACTCGTAAAGGAAAAGTTACAGATATGGCTAAGTACAGGGCTAACATACATAGAACAATACTTCAGTATTCTGCTACATACTCCGTCATATCCACGAGAGTTCTTGGTCTTTAGTGAGTTAATTATTAACTCAATCTCCCTCTTGTCAGTATCATGGAGGAGAATTTCAGGTAAAAGTCTCGGAACACTTTCTTTACGACAGCTATATGATTTAAATTGTAAGACATTTCCAGGGGCAGATGTGGACTCTGACCACAATCTATTGGTTATGAACTGTAGATTAAAACTGAAGAAATTGCAAAAAGGTGGGAATTTAAGGAGATGGGGCCTGGATAAACTGAGTAAACCAGAGGTTGTACAGAGTTACAGGGACAGTATAAGGGAACAATTGACAGGAATGGGGGAAAGAAATACAGTAGAAGAAGAATGGGTAGCTCTGAGAAATGAAGTAGTGAAGGCAGCAGAGGATCAAGTAGGTAAAAAGACGAGGGCTAGTAGAAATCCTTGGATAACAGAAGAAATATTGAATTTAACTGATGAAAGGAGAAAATATAAAAATGCAACAAATGAAGCAGGCAAAAAGGAATACAAACGATTCAAAAATGTGATCGACAGGAAGTGCAAAATGGCTAACCAGGTATGGCTAGAGGACAAATGTAAGGATGTAGAGGTTTATCTCACTAGGGGTAAGATAGATACTGCCTACAGGAAAATTAAAGAGACCTTTGGAGAAAAGAGAGCCATTTGTATGAATATCAAGAGCTCAGATGGAAACCCAGTTCTAAGCAAAGAGGGGAAAGCAGGAAGGTGGAAGGAGTATATAGAGGGTCTATACAAGAGCGATGTACTTGAGGACAATATTATGGAAATGGAAGAGGGTGTAGATGAAGATGAAATTGGAGATACGATACTGCGTGAAGAGTTTGGCAGAGTACTGAAAGACCTGAGTCGAAACAAGGCCCTGGGAGTAGACAACATTCCATTAGAAGTACTGACGGCCTTGGGAGAGCCAGTCCTGACAAAACTCTACCATCTGGTGAGCAAGATGTACGAGACAGGCGAAATACCCTCAGTCTTCAAGAAGAATATAATAATTCCAATCCCAAAGAAAGCAAGTGTTGACACATGTGAAAATTACCGAACTAGCAGTTTAATAAGTCACTGCTGCAAAATACTAACGCGAATTCTTTACTGACGAATGGAAAAACAAGTAGAAGCCTACCTCAGGGTAGATCAGTTTGGATTCCGTAGAAATGTTGGAACACTGAGGCAATACTGACCTTACGACTTACCTTAGAAGAAAGATTAAGGAAAGAGTCGAGGGGCATGAAAGGGAAGCAATGGTTGGGAAGGGAGTGAGACAGGGTTGTAGCCTCTCCCCGATGTTATTCAATCTGTATATTGAGCAAGCAGTAAAGGAAACAAAACAAAATATTGGAGTAGGTATTAAAATCCAGGGAGAAGAAATAAAAACTTTGAGGTTCGCAGATGACATTGTAATTCTGTCAGAGACAGCAAAGGACTTGGAAGAGCAGTTGAACGGAATGGACAGTGTCTTGAAAGGAGGGTATAAGATGAACATCAACAGAAGTAAAACGAGGATAATGGAATGTAGTCGAATTAAATCGGATGATGCTGAGGGAATTAGATTATGAAATGAGACACTTAAAGTAGTAAAGGAGTTTTGCTATTTGGGCAGCAAAATAACTGATGATGATCGAAGTAGAGAGGATATAAAATGTAGACTGGCAATGGCAAGGAAAGCGTTTCTGAAGAAGAGAAATTTGTTAACATCGAGTATAGATTTAAGTGTCAGGAAGTCATTTCTGAAAGTATTTGTATGGAGTGCAGCCATGTATGGAAGTGAAACATAGACAATAAATAGTTTGGTCAAGAAGAGAATAGAAGCTTTCTAAATGTAGTGCTACAGAAGAATGTTGAAGATTAGGTGGGTAGATCACGTAACTAATGAGGAGGTATTGAATAAGATTGGGGAGAAGAGGAGCTTGTGGCACAACTTGACTAGAAGAAGGGATCGGTTGGTAGGACATGTCCTGAGGCATCAAGGGATCACAAGTTTAGCATTGGAGGGCAGCGTGGAAGGTAAAAATCGTAGAGAGAAACCAAGATATGAATAGACTAAGCAGATTCAGAATGATGTAGGCTGCAGTAGGTACTGGGAGATGATGAAGCTTGCACAGGATAGATTAGCATGGAGAGCTGCATCAAACCAGTCTCAGGACTGAAGACCACAACAACAACAACATATGATTCCGTATTGGGACTAGTTTTATATTTAGTTTACCTGCTATATTCAGAAAGTGATTATTAAATACTGTACATTTATGCGACTTATCAGTAACACGGACATTCCCACTGTGCACTTATTCTACATCCTCAACCTGTCTCTGCATATCAGCCACTTCCTTTACGACTGACCATATAGTTGTAATTTTATCATGAGACTTAGCTATTCTATCTGCATACCACGTACTTTTTGCCTTCCTAATAACTTTTTTAAGCACCTTAAAACACTGTTTGTAATGAGCTGCTGCATTTAGATTTTGACTGTTTGTAACGTTTTGATATAATTGCCACTTTGTTCTACAGGACATTCTTATCCCTCTAGTCAGCCACCCAGGCTGCCTGTTTGTGCTAGTACCCTGTTTTGAATGTTCTTAAGGAAAGCAGCTTTCAAAGAGCACGAGAAAAGTCTCGAGGAAAGCATTATATTTATCGTCTACTATATCAGCACTATAAACATCTTGCCTCTCTTGTTCCTTGATAAGGTTTACAAAGGTCTCTACAGCAACTGGATCAGCCACACCCGACACTGCGGAAGATCTGGCAACGCTGTGTTGTTCTGCTGGTGTAGACCAGTGCGTTCATCCCTTACAGACGCTCAGTCAGAGTTCCAGCTCCGTGCAGCCACACGTGATTTTTGTGAGCGGCATCAGTGCAGTTGTTTTTGTTAGGTGTTACGAAAATGTGACAGCGGACTTAAGAGCAACGTTATGCCATCACGTTTTGTGTTAAATCTGGGGAATATGCGAGTGTGACCTTTGAAAAGTTAGGCCTGTGGGGAACATTCCTTGTCCGAGCACATGTTTTTTGAAGGCACAAATCATGTTTGGAAGGCGGAGAACACGTTGAAGACGAGCCTCACTGCTGCTGTGAGACCGCACGTCCAGCACAAACTGCTAAGCTCGTGTTTTACAAAGGTGTCCTCGAAAGTCTCAGGAACAGGACGAGTCGAGTAGGACCGGGCACTGAAGACAAGTAGACGGAGTCTGATGACGACGTCCCATGTCACACGGCAACTTCCATCGGGCAGGTTTTTACCTCAAAAGGCATTCCTGTTGTGCCTCAACTACCCTGTTCGCTTGATGTAAGTCCTTGTGACTTTTTTCTTTTCCCGAAATTGAAAGAAAGTGTCTTAAAGGGACATCATTTTGGAAGTCTGGAGAACATTAAAACTAGAAAACTAGTGTTGCTCTATCTGTTGAAGCCTCCCAGCGCTGCTAGCAAGATTGGGAATAAGACGTCCGCCGGTGTGCAGCTGCCGAAGGTAGTTTCTTCGAAGGAGACAATACAATCAAAAATCTTTGGTGGATAAAACATCTGTCTCATTACTTTTATCACACAACTCACATAGAATTTTTTCAAATTCAGCAACTTCAAATGCGTTTCTGATAGCCGATGTGATACTACTCACTTTAATTTGTTTACCTGTAGAAGTATAGAGGGAAATACTTCAAAATATCCTTCTAAGTATTGTGTGTTTAATAGGGAACCCAGCAATACTGCTAAATATGCACAATATGGGTCTCAGCACTATGGGACTTAACTTCTGAGGTCATCAGTTCCCTAGAACTTAGAACTACGTAAACCTAACTAACCTAAGGAGATCACACACATCCATGCCGGAGACAGGATTCGAACCTGCGACCGTTGCGGTCGCGCAGACTGTAGGTCATTTAATAGATGGACATAGGGTTCACTAGTAACCATTACTGCATGCCCATGAAGATCCTCAAAAAAATATGGACAGACCATACCAATAGAGGCCACGCAGGAGCAAGCAGTCTCATGTTGACACCTCACGGGCTCCTCACGCAGCCGACGATGATTACGTTGTGCGGCAATTCTCCGCAAGGACCATCCCGCCACAATTTGACCATTTTAGAGTCCGCTCATTTGGCTGTAGGAAGCACGAGTGAGTGTGTGTGTGTGTGTGTGTGAAATATTATGGTGTAAGACGTGTATATTTCTATTGTCTATAGTCAAACCACAATTTATGAAAGTTGTTTATATTTTATTAACAAGATTAAGTAGGAATAATTAATATTTGTCATGTTGGAAATAATTGTGGTAGCAGGGAATGTCTACACCAAGTATTGTTGGCAGGAGAGACCGCATATTGACATAATTTTAAAAAGGGCGGGAGAGACAGGGTATGGATACATTTTGCAATGGTAGCAGGGATTGTCTGCACCAGAAAGCATTGTTGGCAGGAGAGACCGCACTTAAGCGTTCGTGGGTAGTCAGTAGTAAGCGAGAAGTTAGCGAGTCGGTCTGAAGCGAGAGGTTGAGAGGAGCGCTGTGCCTGCCAGCCACCAGCTATGATTTGCAAGATATTATAAACGGATGTACAGAGAATCAGCTAACTATTATCATAAGAGGAACCAATGTTATTGAATTATTTTTTTTAGGAACTCAAGACTACCGAAGGTATTTTTGGGCAATGCTAGTTGTAAGACTATTGTAAAAAGTAGTTGTAAGACTATTGTAAAAAGTAAGTCCAATTTGAACGTTTGTAAAATCATTTCATTCAGAATATAATTAATTTTTGCCAGAAATTTTGCATTTGTGATTATAACCCATCCCAAAAACCATAGAAGTAAAACTTTGCAAAATTTTATTGTTGTCAAGAAAAAGTTTAAGTATGAATAACGAGACTTCAGTCACATTAATTAAAGAATAACGTCAGCTTTGCTATTAAAGAATAACGTCGGCTTTGGTAATAAATACAGCCACTTATTATGACAGCCCATCAGCAGCTAATAGAGTATAGTAAAACAGAATAAGTATATTCATGTCGCAGTTCGATGTAGCAGTCAGATGGCGATCCAGTAACAGTAAAAAAGATAAGGAACAGTTTTGGGCTATTGCAGGTAACGACAGAGGGCCACGACGACGACACATTTTATGTTTAGTCGAAATAATCAGAAAATCACTTTTAATAAGCAGCATTTAAATTTGTATGCGAATATTGAGATAGAGAATTACTTTCAAAGGGAATATTTCATTTGTTACTATTAAGCAAGAGGTATAAATCCAAAGGGAAGGTTTCATAGGTTATTGTAAACGGGAAGGTTGCGCAACAAAAGAGATGTAGAGGAGACGGGAAGGTTTAAATGGGACTTAACTGGTAAGGTCATCAGTCCCTAAGCTTACACACTACTTAACCTAAATTATCCTGGGGACAAACACACACACCCATGCCCGAGGGAGGACTCGAACCTCCGCCGGGAGCAGCCGCACAGTCCATGACTGCAGCGCCCCCAACCACTCGGCTAATCCCGTGCGGCACGAGTGTGTCTCCTCGGAATGGTTGCCTGCTTGCGTCACAGGTTTGCACCACTCTGATCCTTCTGGCTGTGAGCATTCCCTATTAAATGGTAGACACAGGTGGCGCTCTGCTAGATATGCCACGACGCTATCTGTTGGCGGACGATATTGAAAGCATTATCAAGTGGAGCTACTATCGCTCAGGTGGTATAAACCGTCATCGGATCAAAATCGACGTCGTCTTTGTACGTGTGCCGAAGGCGACGTAGGCCCGGCAGTGTCACAAGCTGTGACGCACGCGCCTCGGCCTGTCATTCTCGTGGGCGTCGCCGTACTCGTGTTTACGAAACGGACGACCGCGGTCAACCGAACACACCGACCAAGTTAATCACAATATTGAATAGTCTAACAATCGGCGGGGGTGGCTCCCACTTCGACAGCGGGGGCGGACTAGACATGTGTGACACACAATTAAAAGTTGTGTCAGATACTTTGTTTTTGAATCACGTACTGCAGGCAGAACTGAGTAATACAGTAACTGGGTATGCGACTGGCTTGCTTCTTGCTACTGAAAAATGCAAGGCCCGCGGTCAACTATAAGAGAACAACGTATCTCAAGATTTTACTTAAAGAGAGAAACTTTATTACGTTCGAAATTTACCGTGTATTTTGTTATACCTTTTTCTACGTGAGCCTTTTAAGTTGTAAGACAAACGTGTGCGTGTATGGAAGTAGTTTAAAGCAACTGACAGTTTTCTCAGTCGGCTAATGACAGCAGAACACCCCATGACTGGTGTTATCCAATTGCATGCCTTCCATCTTTAAAAATTAAAGGTCTTTATCATCAAAAGGATATAAAAAAATATGACAGTAGGAATCTTCACGCGTTCCGAGAGACTGAAAATATTTACATTTTAAATACCTTGTCTTTTCAAAATTTTACATATGACATAAAAGGAGATTGTCTATGACCTGGACTAGGAGAAATACTGTTTTTTGGAAACGATGCAATATGTAATAATATTTTTCTTCTCCTCGTACAAACATTTGCGTTTTACTGTATTTAGATTAAACTTGGTCTGCTGTTGTTGTTGTCTTCAGTCCAGAGACTGGTTTGATGAGCTCTCCATGCTACTCTATCCTGTGCAAGCTTCTTCATCTCCCAGCACCTACTGCAACCTTCATCCTTTTGAATCTGCTTAGTGTATTTATCTCTTGGTCTCCCTATATGATTTTTACCCTTCACGCTGCCCTCCAATACTAAATTGGTGATCCCTTGATGCCTCAGAATATGTCCTACCAACCGATCCCTTCTTCTAGTCAAGTTGTGCCACAAATTTCTCTCTCTCCAATTCTATTCAATACCTCCTCATTAGTTATGTGATCTACCCATCTAATCTTCAGCATTGTTCTATAGCACCACATTTCGAAAGCTTCTATTCTCTTCATGTCCAAACTGTTTATCGTCCATGTTTCACTTCCACACATGACTACACTCCATACAAACACTTTCAGAAATGGCTTCCCGACACTTAAATATATACTCGATGTTAACAAATTTCTCTTCTTCAGAAAAGCTTTCCTTGCCATTGCCAGTCTACCTTTTATACTCTCTCTACTTCGACCATCATCAGTTATTTTGCTCCCCAAAAAGGAAAACTCCTTTACTACTTTAAGTGTCTCATTTCCTAATCTAATTCCCTCAGCATCCCCCAACTTAATTGGACCACATTCCATTATCCTCGTTTTGCTTCTGTTGATGTTCATCTTATATCCTCCTTTCAAGACACTGTCCATTCCGTTCCCCTGCTCTTCCAAATTCTCTGACAGAATTACAATGTCATCTGCGAACCTCAAAGTTTTTATTTCTGCTCCATGGATTTTAATACCTACTCCGAATTTTTCTTTTGTTTCCTTCACTGCTTGCTCAATATACAGATTGAACAACATCGGTGATAGGCTACATCCCTGTCTCACTCCCTTCCCAACCACTGCTTCCCTTTCATGCCCATCGACTCTTATAACTGCCACCTGGTTTCTGTACAAGTTGTAAATAGCCTTTCGCTCCCTGTATTTTACCACTGCCACCTTCAGAATTTAAAAGAGAGTATTCCAGTCAAAAACTTGGTCTAAAATTAGAAATTTTCACTTACGTGAAGTAAATTACTGTTGTTCACGAATGAATGAAATATGGTGGACGAGTGGAGAGGTAATCAGTTGCGATTTGTAAACAATGTCTTTGTGAATCAGTAACCACACCTCACGTGTAAATAACTGTCTTAATGTTTCTTGAAGAAAGTTATTTGTTGTAATTGCACTAAGAAATTCCATGGTCATCTAACGTATATCGAGAGACAGAATTATATTGAAAAACACTCACGTGCGGCTAGTCTTCATAAAGTTATTGAACCTTAGTGATTCAAAAATGAAAAGAAATCATTAACGCGACGTACATGAACTGAGTAGACGCGATACGGTAACAAAATAACGGTTTGATTGTATGTCATATCATGCCTGTCTACTCATGTAAAGATGTAAATACGCAAGATATACGGTTTAGTAATAAATTGTGATAAACCCATAACAAAATTATTTCGTGAATTACTTATGCTAAGTGATGTATGTTCTCATGATTTTCAGCAAATTTACTTTGATTCTTAAGATTCTGAATGGATTAGCCAATTATTTTATTTGTAAGTAACATTGTGCTAGATGTAACCGACGATCGTGGATTATTCAAAACATGTTCAAAAATGTCCCGGAGGAGGTTCGAGCCGTCCCTCGGGCATGGGTGTGTGTGTGTTTGTCCTTAGGATAATTTAGGTTAAGTAGTGTGTAAGCTTAGGGACTGATGACCTTAGCAGTTAACTCCCATAACATTTCACACACATTTGCACATTTTTTGTTCAAAAATGGCTCTGAGCACTATGGGACTTAACTTCTGAAATCATCAGTCCCCTAGAACTTGGAACTACTTAAACCTAACTAACCTAAGGACATCACACACATCCATGCCCGAGGCAGGATGCGATCCTGCTACCGTAGTGGTCGCTCGGTTCCAGATTGTAGCGCCTAGAACCGCTCGGCCACCAATGCCGGCTCAAAACATGTTGCTTCATAACTTTAGGACAGTATTTATCACTTTTGTTCATGCTGTTTGGTGCATGTTTCCTTCAGCGAACGCGAATCTGCTAGGCTTAAACTTGTTCTCTTTTCCGGCACGTGGTTAGGTACTGGGATGTTGCTTTTCACTCGTAAAGGTAGAAAAATGGTAACCACGGTATGATGTACACAACGCCACTGGGTATAAAATGATTTCATCTGTAAGTATCAGGCCACGGAGAATCACATCCACAAACACGGCCGAATATTTGATAAAATAACGGTAGCCGTAAACACAATCTTGCGAACACTATACATGCCATTTCAGTTCCGTATTGTAAGAAAGCTATTTGCGCTCCAGTGGACATGGAAACACTGCCTGGTCCTGAGTGAAAATAACTGCAAATGACTTTCGGTTAGAATGGAGAGCTAAGCGGGAGTAACGCTTAGTTACCGCATAAAGTTTAGAGGATCCAATGCGTTTGCTAATACGTCACAGTGTGCAAACACTCAAAACATATGAAAACAGACAGTGCAGTGGTACTCACCTCCGATGGACTGGATGCTGGACGTGCTGTATCCACACACACCTACGCAGACGTTAGAGAGCAGTGAACCGCGGTCACGAACTAAACCAATGCTTAGTCAGTTGTTATTGTCTTCACGCGCTAAACTCTTGAGTTTGTGTGCGAGACGTGCCGAGGGCAAAATACAGTATTCTACGAGTCTGCACTGACATTTCTTCACTGCCTGTGGCGGATGTTTACGTAGATGTTGTTGCGGTGAACACCAAATACGAAATACGAGAGCGGCAGGCCACAGCCTACAGGGTAACCAACTTCAGATTAGTAAGAAATACATTTCGCCAACTGTCTCGGAGCGTACGAACATTGAAATATACGAATTCAGTGTATGTTATAAAATAAATGCACTGATCAGACTTTATGGTAGGGCAGCTTCTCATTTCAAATCATTAAGTAACATTGATGCAGCTCGCTCAAGCTTTTCATGTACTCCCGACATGAGAATGTTGGTCAACTCCCGAGATCGGAATGTTGGTCGTTGAAGTCTGCCAGATAACCGTCACTTGTCCAGCGCGGCCACAGCGCATGCGTGAACACGGCAGCGAGGTTCGTCAACCACCTAGCACGTCACAGCATTGCTCGCCGGCGAACGCCGAGTAAAGCTCTCTGATGTATACTCCTCGTCCTTTTAAGAATAAATAGCAATCAAAATGTTTTGAAGGAGCTTCACGAGTTACTCAGAGATATGATTTTATTGTGGCTACATAACTCACCCACGAACACAAACTTTTTTTCAAGTTATGTGTACCGTGTGTGATCTCTGCAGAACGTGTAGTGCCTTCGACAAACTTTTTGGTCGTTGTTAACCCTTCATTGCTTTCGCCGATGACACTCGTCACTAAGTTAATTTTCCCGCTCTATTTTGTTTGACTGGGGCGGACTGAGTACGTTCCATTTTCAGTGCCTTTCCGTTAACTCTCCGTCCGTTAGCCTCAGCCATTATTGTCTTTCAGTTAGGCAAGACACATAGTTCATGAAACATTATTATAGCCCGGAGGATATTGGTCATCCGAGCGAGCTCTGGTGTTACAGTCTGAGACAAAGTAAGTGTATGTTAGTTTATTGTTTTCCTAGATTCAATCCAGTTTTCGTGTGTACGCATATCGAAACTAATTACAATTAACTTTCTTTTTACCTACAATAATTACCTCACAAAAGTAAATATTTTCTTTACTTTTAGTTTGTGGAATAACTGTCAAAGGCAAAAATATCTAGAACAGCTTTCAGCACAGATCCTGACGCATAGCTGGAACAGGATCTTATGATATTAATACGCATTTAACTGGAACCAAAAATGAAGCACGTATAACAAAAACAAAAGTAGATGTTCTGAAGTTATTCCTGGATGAAAATATAATTAGTATTACTGCAACATGTACTAATATTTACATCAATCTAATTCGTCGTATTTTGTCTACGGAACGGGATGCTAAAGAAACAGGTATTACAGAGACTGAGATTTCACTGGTTAACTCTGATACGCTCTTCAAAGAATTCATAGAAGTTGTGGGATAAATGATAGGAACGGGCCTGAAAGAACAGAGCATTGTTCTTCTAACAACACGGGCACTGCACTATCGTATTCATCCGCCTTTACCAGGCAGCGACTTCTAATTAAAAATGTTCTCCCTTATACGGCAATTTAATGTGCGTAGGAGTACAGGTTGTGACGTAGAAACGACGACATATGGAAGTTTGCGTCTGAGCGTGAGTTGCACAAGGATAGCCAAAACAGTGAAGGGGACCGCTCGCGTAAAGCGAGAGATCCCTGTTCGAGTCCCGGCCCGTCATAGATTTTCTGTCGTCATTCCGTTATATAGTCGATGGTTGTTCGTATTCGCAACTGCGAATACATTGCAACGTTCTTCTTAACAACACTAATGTTCCTCCATAATGCAGCTGAATGCTTGTAATCTATGCTGTTACCGCAGTAACAGCAAGCATTCAAGGGGCTATAAAATATTACCTTTGGAATAAATTGCGATTTGTATCGATTCATAATTTCAGTAATGGATTTTTGTAAAGTTTTTTTTCGTTCGAGAGATGACAGGTTTGTGTTATTTTTGTCGGCTCATATTTCTATATAATATATGTGTTAGCTTTGTACGTTCATCACGAAAAAAAAAATGTAGATCCGCTCTTCTGCTGTCTAAGTTTCATCTTTCTTGTTGCTCAAGTTCTGTAAGCTAAGTATTAATTCGGTATCGTAGTTAGTCGAATAATTAATGTTATCATCATCTATACTGCCGTCTCTCACTTCAGTTCTCTCACCTAACAAAGTCCTTTTATGGTTTTGTTTATTTATTTATTTTTAGAAACTCATTTCGGGCTTAAAGCCGGAGAGGCGTAAAACGGCAAATAACCGAAAGCGTATCGCGTTCTCCAGTGGCATATTTGTTTAAATGAAATTAAAGCATCCCTGAGACATTTCGTGCCTATCAGTTTTCAATAGTTTAGGTAATATTGTTATAAGAATTTTAGTAAGTTGATCGGTCACCCGCAGTCTAACAAGGGCGTAAACCAATTTTCTCACTGGTCTGACACGAAAGCAGAGGAATAGAGCGTGTTTGAAGTAAAACAGTGCAAAATGAATGTTGTACTACATCATTCGCACTGAATTGTAATGTTTATTAAATTATATTTCTGGCCCCATCTTCACTGAAGCTTGCTTCCCCGTAAAAGACATGGAATCTTAACAATAGGTACCGGTTAAACTTGAGAGTCCAGAACGTTACCTCGATAGTTAAAACGCTGTCAGATCTACCTCTGCCACAGTTTTATTTTGAACGGCTAACTTATATTAGACAACGAAACACTACATAAACATGTGCAGATAGCTAACCAGTGAGGGGTTGGGCTGTCCTGTTACCTGAGTACAGTGCTCTCTGAGTTCGGGTAAGGGTTTAACTATTTTCAGCAGAAGTCTTGGGGTGCTATTCAGAACTGTGATCATAACTGTATTTTATGAAGTGAAATTGTGTCCCTCATTACTGCAATTATCTCATAATCCATTATATGCACAAAAAATATCATTAGGCTGTCCTGTACCTTTCTTTCCGAAATTCGGCAGAACTATTCAAGTTTTATGCTGAGATTTCTCGAAAGGTGGGTGCCAACTTCACATATTTTCAGCTAGTCAAAATTGTGATCATAATTTTTTTCGCGGAATTCTACAGAACTATGAAATTTTTTTATGGGGAACTATAGAGCTACAGCACAGCTATCAAGAACTTTGTAGAATGTATACGTTTCTCGAAAGTATGGTGCCAGCTTCGCAAGTACTGAAAATGAGTCAATCATTATCGCAATTATCTCATTCACTATTATCTACAAAAACTTGCTTCTTAACCCTACATGACTTATTACCTAGAGCAGTAGTTATTTTACAGTTTTGGGCAGGAAACTCAAGTACAGGCTCCAATTCACAAATCTTTTTATAGAAATTAAAAGGCAAAACGCTTACAGCTGCATCTGTATCTAAGATAATAGTAGTTGGAATCCCACCTACTACACCAGTAGTAGAGGCTAAAACAATTTCATTTGTGTTTGAAGGACATTGTGTACTGTTTTACAAAAGTTCATCTGATATATTCTCATTTTGGTTGTATCTTATAAATAAAACAGGTAGTTTTTGTTTACAATTATTAGGCATATCAATATTTTGTTGACCCGGGGCATAGAAGTGACTGTTTCTAGTTTGTTGGATTAGCATTTGTATTAGGAACTAACACAGATTGAGGTTGTGTATCAGGTGTCACTTCTATTATATTCACATTCGGATATTGCCTGTTGTGATCTCCAAACTTTTGCGGTTGTTGTTGCTGTTGCGCATTATGACTTACCTGTCGGTCGTAAGGTATGCTCCAATTTTGTCCTGGTGGCTGCTGTGGTGTAGCAGTGTTCGAATGAAAGTATTGATCGTTACGAGTCCAGCCTCGTAGTTATTATTGTTTCTATTTCTGTTTGTGTGTTTGTTGTTATATTTATACCCGTTTTTGTTGTTTCCACCGCGGTGCCTTTTGTATGGATTGCCGCATGAAGTGTTATTACTGTTGTAACTGTTGTTTGTATTGGAGTATGCGTCTTGATTTTAATTTCCGTGAGACGGCACGTGAGTTGGCTGTTTTTGCTGTACCGCCTATCCAACTGTCGGCGCGCCAGAATTGAGTTGGCAAGCCTGCATGTTTCGCATACCATTGATATAAACATTGTGGCTACTGTTTCGCCGTGCGAAGCGCTGATCTTCTAGTAACATGTCAACCGAATCTAAAGCTGCTAAAAAATAATCTGATCGTCATGGGGAATATGTAAGAGTTTTTCTTTAATGTTGAAAGGCAATTTGGCCTTCAACGCACGAAGTATATCACGTGTTGCGACTGGTTCGTCCAAAAAATGTCCCGTGTTCAAACATTTTTCAAAATATCTGCTTAAGTTACCATTTTTACTGTTAAAAGTTTCAGGTTCTAAAATTTGCCTTCTGAGTCGCTCCTGAACGGATTGCGACAAGAATTTGTTCAGAAAGACACGTTCAAACTCACTGTACGTGGTACATACGTCAGCTTGACTGTGTACCCAGACAGCTGCATCGCCTTGGATGTAACCGACAATATATGAAATCTTTTTCCGGTCACTCCAAATGCGTGGAAATGCGTTACTAAAAGATTTAAGAAAAATCACCGTATGAATGGTTCCTTTTTCTGGGATAAAAGTCTGAAATTGCCTGTGTTTTATGAAGCTTTCTTCTTCCTTTGCATTATAATATGGATTTGTTCCACTGTAATTACTGTAATGTTCAGATGGCGAGTAATTACGATAATGTTGCTGTGGTTTACCATGATAACAGCTTGTGTTTGTGTTTGCACGACGTGGTATGTGTTGTTGTCGTGGTGTGTTTTGTTCTTGTGTGTTTGTCGTGTGCGGTATGTGTGCATCATACTCCTATGTATATTGGTTTCTGAACTTTACCATTTGACTGGTATTTTCGTTACATTCAGACTGTGGTCGGTCCGTGAATTGTTTCATTGGTGCAGTAACAGAGTGTACTGCGTCACTAATCAGCTGTTTGTTATTAGTAATGTATTCCGCTACGGAGTGGTGCACAATTGTTGGTAAATTTTCACGTATGCATGTATCAAAATGTTTGTCTTTGTTCTCTACCCAATCATGAAATTCTTTATTAATATTTTGAAAATGAGCTGTGGCATCAGATTGTAATCTGTCAGTCAGGTGTTGTTCAACATCGCCAAATTTATTCTGCACGTCAGTACTTCGTTTTTCAAGGTTGACATGTACTGAAGGATATGTTTGAATTTGTTCAGTAAGAGCTTCACACGTGACATTAAGGTTTTTTACTTGTGTCTGTAAAAGTGCTACGTCATTTGTAGTCTTTTCTTGTATCGTATTAAGCTTGAAAAATTTCGTACTGAGTTCAGTCATCTGTTTGGTCAGTGTGGCGTCTATAAGTTCCACACGTTTACATAAAGTGTCATTACATGTCTTGATTGCTATGAGATCAGATTGAATTTCGTCATTTTGTGTCTTTAAGGTTGCCATATTTTCTGCGTTTTGTGTCATTAGCATTTGTAACATGTTGGCAATGTCTACTGTTTGCAAGGTCTCTGCCCCCTCCGCGTCATGAGACGTGACGTCATGTATTAACATGGGCTCTGACTGAGACTTGGAAATTTTTGTGGTGGACGGCCTATTGTCAAAATTTCCGTTAACACTTGCGTCAATATTTGATGAATCGTCACTACCGGTTGCTGTCGTAAAGTCATTTTCTAACATTTGTCTCGCGTCCGAGTCGGATTGCGTCTGAACAGAATGTCTTTGCTGTTCCATCTTTGCGGATTGATTTCTAGTTATGACCGCGCCACACGTAAGATATGCTTCAAGAAAATAAAGTGTGACACTAGTTTTATAATAAATGCAGTTGAACGTGAATAGCTCGTAGCAACAATGGCTGTTTGTTAATTTAAAAATGTAAACTGAATATCGGATTATTCTTAATGGCTGCTGGCCATGTTACAATGTATCGTACAGAAGTCGGCCATTTTGTACACTCGTGTGTTGGTATTGTTTGCAGAAGTTATTCTTTAAGGAAAAGTACTGAGAATGAAATGTATCACTGAAAACTGCTGCGCGCGAAAGAAATACTACGGAATCTACTGAAGAGCTAATATACTAAATTATGCGTCTGGTCAAGCCTGCCAATTCAAAGGCGCTGCGTCTTACCTTATTTTGCTGGAAGCAAGCGTCTTCCCGCAAAATTTTGGAATTGGAAAATATCTTCATATTTTTGTTATTTCTCATATATTCACGTCCAGGTCCAGAAAGTTGATTTTTCACATGAAATAAAGAGAACAATGTAACAAATGACAAAATAACAAGTCCGACACGCAGTCGCCAATATAAAATAAATAAATAGAAATATAAAACAAAATATTAATTATTGTATATGTGTGATAGTGATTGGTTGTAATTAATATTTGCTTATCTGGAACGTGGACGTTTAATTATTTGGTATCAGAAGCTTGACAATGGCTTCTTCGTGTATGCAATGTTATTCGCAGTTGACCGTGAAATAAGACTCAAATAATCGGATTTCGTATTTAAATAGTTTCCAAAGACTGCTGTGGTAGGTGCAGACTCAAAATCTAATATTATAACAATTTGCCAGCCATGTCAACACATCGTTCAGAGGTGACTGTCTACTAAACATAAAAAAGTTTACACAGTTAGTTAAATCAGACATATTCAACGAATAAGCCTACAGTTAAATAATTCAACTTACTTTCATCAATATAGAATCTTTACAGGGTCGAGTGCCCCTAGTGAGATTGCAACTCGCAGTGTTCTTATATAACATCAAATATGGCGGTGTGGCAGTTGATAAAATATACGTGCTTCCCGCAGCAGCTATTGTGAAGACTATTTCTTCTTAAAGAAACATAAGAGTGTCGTAATTATATTTTGTTTTATCAGCGGCATAGCGCTGCAGTTCTGTGCCATAGGCTTTATTTATTTGTCAGAGGTTAATTATTTAATTAAGATTTCGCGTTTCCGAGGAAACTCACGCATGACATACAAATGTGCCTTTATATGACGTAATGAGGACTCTCGTTGAAGAGTGGGAAAGGGTGAGTGCCGCCTTGTGGACGGCGTGCTGAGCAGGATACAAGCATGTTATACTGCACTGGGTGGAATTATTGTTAACGAAATAGGCTTGTGCCCCGTGGACAGATGACAGGAAGCCTATCCTCTACCATAGAAAGTAGTCTTACGTACTGAAATAGCTTACTATGCACACAACAACTAATCAGCTCCAAAACTGTGCTGTATTGTGGGCCCACGCTACAGCCAAGCTAAGTAAGTAGCCGTCTTCCCAGTTGGCGACACACGACGCTGGCCATGCTACGCTCGTCCACCAGACGGGAGCTCGGGCACTGCCAGAGGCCACTGCCCCACAGACGTTTTCCTTGTCTGGGTTGTATCCTGGTGGCCAGGGTGTTCTCAGGCCAGTGCACAGGTACTCAAGGACGGTTCACTCCGCGTGGCTTCTTGGGCCACGCGCTCAGTGCAGTCTCTCTTCATCATGCTCACTCCGGAGAAATAGCTACACCGTCATCGCAGTCCATTTCTGTCCCCACATCCCGGATTTTCCAACATGGCCGTATCTTGAAGAAAACGTGGCGAGCAATCTTTTGACTTGTAATATATTTCTGTTTCATATCACCAACAGCGTTGTCGAACTTAGATTCTGGACTGAGACTTTGATAGTTCCCTTCATCGCTCTTATTCTCGCACACTGGGCGCCAGTATTCTTACAAATGAACTCTTTTGAATTTATGTGAATTTTTCCTCCTCCTACCGTAGTAACTGATCAGTGTTCATTTTTGAGAAGATTTCTTTTGGTTTGTTACGACTTTACCGGCCTTCTGCAACAGTATCTGTTCACTTTCAAGATGATTTCTTTTGGTTTATTGTGACTCGACCGGCCTTCTGCCTCAGTGGCTTTTCAGCGTTAATTTTCGAGAAGAATTGTCTTGGTTTATTGACTAGTTACAAACCAAGTATTTCCGGAAAATACTGCGAAAATTTGAAATCAATAATCTGTAAGTTCATTGTTCACGTGGGCCTTATTTCTTGAGGTACTATGGGCTCATACAATGAACTGAACTATGAACTATCAGTATGTGAAGTCTGCTGGCAATGACAGTGTACACACCGCGGCACTGTCGGTCACAGCGGCCGGCCGGGGTGCCCGAGCGGTTCTAGGCGCTACAGTCTGGAACCGAACACCGCTACGGTCTCAGGTTCGAATCCTGCCTCGGGCATGGGTGTGTGTAATGTCCTTAGGTTAGTTAGGTTTAATTAGTTCTCAGTTCTAGGGGACTGATGACCTTAGAAGTTAAGTCCCATAGTGCTCAGAGCCATGTTACCCAGCAGAAAACGGGCATTTCACATGTGTGCGACGATATGTATGGATAAAATCGTCTCAGGTGTTCAGCCGAGTGGTGGTGTAATCTTGTTGACACGACAGTTTCACCACGGCGCTGATCACCCAGAATATTTCATCACTGGAATACTCAGAGAAAGCCCACAATAACAAAGATATTCACTACGAAAAGGAATGCCCTCATTTTGATCATTGTTCTGCTTTTTAGGCCTATTTCACAGTGAAGTTACTTTTCATTAATTCACAAGGCCGGTTCTTTCATTTCCTGCTCACCTTCAGATTGAGTCGATACACTTTCTCGGATATGCAGATCGTTCAAAACGTTTTGGAGCAGTTTACGAGCTCTGCATTCTGATCAACGTAAGAGTGTTGCCCACGGTATACACCGATCTGAAAACCAGCATTTTTTTCGCAAGCTAAAGGACGCACCCTTCGGTCAAAATAATAAAATATCGTCTGTGAAACGCGGAACTGCCGACAGCACTCCACCCCGAGACACCACCCCTTCTCCCCTCCACAAGAGTCCACGATCGACTCCCAGATTTCGCGAGTTAAGAGCAACTTCCGACATTTAGGCATCTTAACCGATCTACATTTACATCTACACTGAAGCGCCAGAGAAACTGGTGCAGGCATGCCTATTCAAATACAGAGATATATAAACAGGCAGATTAGGGTGCTGCGGTCGGCAACGCCTATATAAGACAACAACTGTCTGGCGCAGTTGTTAGATCGGTTACTGCTGCTACATTGGCATTTTATTAGCATTTGAATGAGTTTGAACGTGGTGTTATAGTCGGCGCACGAGCAATGGGACACAGCATCTCCGAGGCAGCGATGAAGGGGGGTCGCGCGGGATTAGCTGAGCGGTCTCAGGCGCTGCGGTCATGAACTGTACGGCTGATCCCGGCGGAGGTTCGAGTCCTCCCTCGGGCATGGATTGTGTGTATGTCCTTAGGATAATTTAGTTTAAGTAGTGTGTAAGCTTAGGGACTGATGACCTTAGCAGTTGAGTCCCATAAGATTTCACACACGTTTGAACATTTTTTTGATGAAGTGGGAATTTTCCCGTACGATCATTTCACGAGCGTACCGTGAATATCAGGAATCCGGTAAAACATCAAATCTCCGACATCACTGCGGCCGGAAAAAGATCCTACAAGAATGGGTCGACTGAAAAGAATCCTTCAACATGACGGAAGTGCAACCCTTCCGCAAACTGATGCAGATTTCAATGCTGGGGCATCAACAAGTGTTAACGGGCGAAACATTCAACGAAATCTCATCGATATGGGCTTTTGGAGCCGAAGGACCACTCGTGTACCCTTGATGATTGCACAACACGAAGCTTTACCCCTCGCCTGGGCCCGTCAGCGCCGACATTGGACTGTTGATGAGTGGAAACATTTTGCCTGGTCGGACGAGTCTCGTTTCAAATTGTATTGTGCAGATGGACGTGTACGGGTATGGAGACAACCCCAGGAATCCGTGGACCCTGCATGTCAGCAGGGGACTGTTCAACCTGGTGGAGACTCCGTAATTGTGTGGGGCATGTGCAGTTGAAGTGATATGGGATCCCTGATACGTCTAGATACTACTCTGACAGGTGACACGTATGTATGTAAACATCCTGTCTGATCAGCTGCATATATTCATGTCCATTGTGGATTCCGGGCAATTACAGCAGGACAATGTGACACACGTCCAGAATTGCTACATAGTGGTTCCAGGAACACTCTTCTGAGTTTAAACACTCCTATGGCCACCAAACTCCACAGAAATCAACATTATTGAGGATATCTGGGATTCCTTGCTACATGCTGTTCAGAAGAAATCTACACCCCTCTTAAGGATTTATGGACGTCCCTGAAGGATTCATGGTGTCAGTTCGCTCCAGCACTACTTCAGACTTTAGGCGAGTCCATGACACTTCACGTTGCGGCACTTCCGCGTGCTCGCGGGGGCCCTACACCATATTAGGCAGGTGTACCAGTCTCTTTGGCTCCTCAGTGTATATGCATACTCCGCAACCCAGCACACAAGGCATGTCGTAGGGTACCTTGTACCACTACTAGACATTCCCTTCCCTGTACCATTCACAAATGGAGCGAGGGAGAACCACCGTCTGTATGCCTCCATATGAGCTCTAATTTCTCTTATCTTGTCTTGGCGGTCCTTAGGCGAAGTGTACGTTGGCAGCAGTATAATCCTTCAGCAGCCAGCCGCAAATGCCGGTTATCTAAACTTTCTCAATAGTATTCTACCAAAGGAACGTAGTCTTCTCTCCAGTGATTCCAACATAAGTTCATGGAGCACTTCCGTAACACTTCCGTGCTGAATGTAATAGCACGCTTCTGAATTGCTTCGACGTCTTCCTTCAATCCAAGCTGGCGTGGATCCGAAGCACTCGATCAGTACTCAAGAATGGGACGGACTATTATTCTATATGCATTTTCCTTTATACGAGGGATGTTTAATAAGTCATACAAAACTTTTTTTTTAGAAAGTACATTGGTTTTCAGAATGAGATTTTTACTCTGCAGCGGAGTGTGCGCTGTTATGAAGCTTTCCTGCCAGATTAAAACTGTGTGCCGGACCGAGACTCGAACTCGGGACCTTTGCCTTTCGCAGGCAAATGCTCTTCCAACTTTTTTTCTTTTTTCCGGTTTTTTTATTTACTTTTTATTTTTTTAAGGTACCAGTTAAACATATACAAATGAGTGTACGTGAACAAATTATTAGAATAACATTAAATTCAACAAAATATAACATATCCTGTTTTCTTCCCTTTTTATTTATTTTTTAATAATCTGTATTGAACAAACTAAAATTACATATATATTCACTATGCAAGAGTTCCTTAAGGGACTATTTAAACATATAAAAATGACTTAGTTAAACAAAAAAATATTTAAAAAACATTAAATACAACAAAATATAACATATTCTGTCTTCTTCCTTTATTTTATTTTATTTGTTTTTCGGTCGATGCATGAGAACGTGGATAATGGTGTTGCACCATGTGACAGGTAGGCATGGCACACCCCAACTTTGAGGGTGGTCAAGGAAGACGCTGCGGAGATAACCGGCAAAAGTTTGTCGGTAAGATGGCTTTCGGGTGAGGGTGCTATGCGCGGTCACAACTTTGTACCAGAAGTCAAGGACTGTATGCGGGCCACTCTGAAAGAGGTATTCTAAAGCCTGTCCTCGAAACCAGATTAGGGTATGGTGCTTAGCAAGAGGGTAGTGAAATGTCTGGGGCAACAACAGGGAATGCGGGGTTACCGTCGTTGGCGGCGCACGGAGGTAAAAGCCCACGATTCGTTGGATGAGGAGCCATACGTTTTGTTTCAGGGGGCACGTAAGACGGTGCTCGTCGGTGTCTTCGAGATGACAGTCAGGGCAGAGTGGGGAGGTGGCCAGTCCTATGCGATAAAGTCGACTATTAGTCGGGACTTTGCCACAGACTAAAACATACCAGAGTGCAGACACAGACGACGGTAAAAAGGGTGCATGCACACACCCCCAAACCGTTCGCCAGTTAATGTCAGGATGCTGTAGCACCATGGGGTCGTAAGGATTGGACTGCATAAACAAACCATAATAATCTTTAGTACGGGGAGGACGGGTGACTGGAAGATCGGCCCGAACGTAGCTGAGTTCTATGAAACAATTGCTGACGTGGTACAATAATGGAGAAATAGGTGCCACATTGTTCGGTGGATCGAGAGAAGCTGGTCGGAGGACATCTAAGAGACTGCGTGTTAAGGACGGGGCCGGCCCCTGCCAGTGCCGCAACAGAGTGTGGACAAAGGGTGCAGAAGATCGTGCCCGCACGTTGACGAGTCCGAGGCCACCTTTTGCAGGAGGCAGTGTTAGAGTGTTGTAGCGGACTTTGAAAAGTGCCCCTGCTGACACGAAATATCCAAAGGCTGATTGGATGCGGCGGCCAAGGAGTAACGGCACTGGGAAGATCTGGGCGACGTGTACCAGTTTAGGGGCGACATACATGTTGACACAGGACACACGTTGGAGTTGGTTTAAGTTACGGTGCACTTGACCGCGCACATGGCGCCGAATCGACTGCAATAGCCGCCGGTAAGCCAGGACCACCGTGCGGTGTGTGGAGCTCGTAAATTCCATACCCGAGTAACGAAGGGTGGTACTGACTGGGAGTGGGGTCGGCACCATAGCCGGGAGGCCGCGCCCAATGTGCATCATAGTCGATTTACGGACATAAAGAATGCTACCAGGAAGACATCCATACTGGTGGATCCATTGGATTACGTCATTGAGTTCTGCGGAGGAGCAGGTGAGAAAGAGGAGGTCATCCTCATAAGCCCTGCAGTGAAAGGTGTAGTCACGCAAAGTGAGGCCCTGCAGTCTAGAGGTAAGTCCAGTGATGAGAGGCTCAAGTGCAATGGCATATAGTAAAGTAGACATAGGGCATCCTTGACGTACAGAGCGGCGTATAGGAATCGGTCCTACAAGCCTCCCATTGACTTGTACCATCGAGACCGCTTGAAGTAGTAACATGCGAATGGCATCGACAAAAAGTAATGGGAACCCCATACGTGTCGCCACCATGAGGTGAAATGGGTGTCGAACGCGATCAAAGGCACTCGTGAAATCGACGGATACCAGTGCCGCACGAAGGCGACAAACCGACGCCAGTGCGATGAGGTCACGGCATTCTCCTAGGGCTGTTTGTAAGGTGGCCCCACAACCACGTGCAGTCTACTCCGGTGAAAGGACCGTAGGTAAGACGGTGCGCATGCGCGCTGCTAAGAGCCGTGCGTAGATTTTGTAGTCTGCATTCAGTAGTGTAAGGGGGCGATATGCAGAGACATGAGACCCTCCCTTCGGCTTAGGCACAGGTAGAAGAATGCCAGTGACGAATTCAGGTGGAATTGGGAAGGATGGAGAAGAGTTCCTGAAACATTTCCGTCCAGCGAGGAAGCATTAACGCGGTGAACGCCCGGTAAAACTCCACTGGGAGACCATCCGGTCCTGGTGATTTGTTCTTGGTCCCTTTGTTGATCGCACCTACCACCTCTTCTGCGGTGATTGCAGACATCATGGACGTTGACTCCACTACGGTGAGGGTCCGATCAGGGGAAGGACGGAGATAATCAGGAACTGGCGTTGCCATCGGTTCATCATCAAAAAATTGGCGATAATGTTCAGCAAAGGCAGACAGCACTGCCGCCTGTGTTGTGTGGTGAACACCATCGGAGGTAGTGACGTTGGGGACGAAAAGTCGACGTCGACGACTATGGTCGGATGCGGCATGGATTGTGGATGGTGTTTCGTCATGGAGAAGGTCTTGTCGTCGGGAACGCACCACAACACCACGCAGTCGTGCACGTTGGAGAGAGAGGAGACGAGCTTTGGTACGTTGTCGTTCCCTATGGGTGTCAGGTGATGGAGGCAGCGCATCGAGCTCACGGAGGACGGCGTAGTAAAATTTTGTGGTGTCTCGATACCATGCTGCTGCTTCCTGGCCACATTGTATGAAGGCCTTTCTGATCGCAGGTTTGGCACATTTGAGCCACGAATCGACGTGGATGTGTACTGCGGGAGACGTCTTTCGCAAGACGCCCATGTAGTGGTACCTCAACACGACTCAGGCCCCGTCCTCACAGCTCTACTTCCGCCAGTGCCTAGTCTCCTACCTTCCAAACTTCACAGAAGCTCTCCTGCCAACCTTGCAGAACTAGCACTCCTGGAAGAAAGGATATTGCGGAGACATGGCTTAGCCACAGCCTTGGGGATGTTTCCGGAATGAGATTTTCACTCTGCAGCGGAGTTTCCTTTGCCCGCGAAAGGCAAAGGTTCCGAATTCGAGTCTCGGTCCGGCACACAGTTTTAATCTTCCAGGAAAGTTTCAAATTGGTTTTATTCAGGATTCCAATGGGCCACATTATTTCCCTCTCTTTTGGCTACAAAACCCTATTGTTCAACATAATCTCCATTCAATACGATTGTCTTACGCCAACGTATTGGGAGGACCTACATGGTAACACTCTACTGGTCGACAAAAGGTTGTTGTTCAACATAACCTCCATTCAATACAATTGACTGTCTTACGCCACCTTATTGGGAGGACCTGCATGCTGCCACCCTACTGGTCGACATCGGAGCTAACGTCTTGCTGCGTCAATAATCTCCCCAACATCCACGTACTGCTTTGCAATGGGTGCATCTTTCATTGAGCCAAACAGAGGGAAGTCGGAAGGTTTGGCAGCGAGCAACGCAGTGGGTCCACACCTTTGAGTACCCAAACTGCCAGACGAGTGTGAGAGCACTACCAACGGAGACGTCCCGTTGTGCAGTGACGTGTCTGACTGCGATTTTTCGATCACCTCCAATGAGAGTGTCCGCACGTCCCAACTTGCAGGAGCCACAACTGTGGTCAGCCGGCCGACACGCGGGAGACGGATAGTTTTGCGTGACCTTGTTGTGATGATGTCAGTTGCGGTGCCCAACGACTCACCGTGCTATTGTTCACTGCCAGAAGGATGTCAACGTCGAATGTCCACCCGTGCAACAGATACGCCCTTGTGAAATCGGACATTTGTTTTGTAAATAAGAACTTTGCAGTCCTGTGCGTGAGTTAAAATCCGCCCCATGTTTTTACCTTCTCTCCTGCAGAGGATAGAGAGTTCTCAAACCGGAAGAATCTTTCTCAGATACTATGTATATAAAGAGAAGAACTGTACGATTATCTTCCAAAAGAAATGTCAGGCATAAGAAACTTAGATTGACAAGATATAATTGTCAAATAACAGCGTTTCTATTCTTAAAGGCTTCAACACTTCTGGAAAAAAAGATCTGTGTACTAGAAAGGGACAATAAAAAGCATATTTCTCTTCTGATACTGTAATCCACCTATCTGACTCGTTTCTACGTTCTTGAAAGTCCATGTGATATGTACGCTACGGGAACAATTCCCTTTTCGCCATTAATTAGTGGAGGTATGTAACTTAGAGCAACTAAGGGAAAGTCGGAAAACAGATAAAAATGACGATCACAAATAATTGATCATAACGTCCGCCACCAGAGTCGCGTGATGGATTTACGATCGCACGTTCAATATGTATCGTTTGGACCCCGTGACTTCGAGAGGCAATCATTCTTGGAAATTACCATCCTCTTCACTACCACGTTCAACATCAAAGTTTTCACTTACCTTTGACAATTGCTCCATGCGCACTAAGAAGATCCAGACGGCAGTCAAACTTGTCCCAAACTTCTGCGAGCATTCTCTGGAGCTCCTGTGTTCACAGCTGCTGATGTGCAGTTTCACATTTCACCCAAAGCTGTAGGAAGGGGAGAGACACAGACTGAAAGAATCCACGAGGCCAAACCACAGAGGAGGCCGACGGCGCACTGCGAGATCCGTCAAGTGTTACAGCCGACACATCGTTGGCGCTCAGGCAGCTCATCGTTAAAAACTGCTCTTATTTGCAGGTGTGAGTGCAGAAGTGCTCCATCCCACTTAAAAATGAGATTTTCGGCATATTATCGCAGTTGTGGCGGGAGACAGACCTTCAGCATATGGAGGTATGTAATTCCCTACCCGAACCAGCTAGCTAATACATCACGGAGATCCCAAGGATAATCACTTGAACAGACTACTTACAACAGTATCGAGGTAAAATTTTCGGTATGATGTCGTAATATAACAGCCCGAGACTAGCTAACACTAACGTGCTATACGTATCTTTAGTATACGCCGTTCATCCAAAACGCTATGAGGTTCATTTTCTGCCTGGAGTTTAGGCGACGCCAGCGCAGGAACTACGGCAACAGTTTGGACTAACAACTGTAAACAAATGACGTACATTCGACCAGTCCGTTAGGAGCAGGCGGTGTTAAGCAGTGGAAGAGCGGCCGTAGTGTGCCAACGCTGTTGTGTCTCAAGTTCAGTGGAGCGTCATGTAACTGCTTGTTACCTTTTCTGTCTTGTCCAGAATCGCCGTTGCAGGTTTCCGCTTCTCGTCCAGCTTAAGCGACGTTTTAATGTGCTCCACAAGCATCCTGCATTCTTTACTTTAGCACTGAGTTTTTTTTTAAGATTTGCCTGTTAATATACCAGTTACTCTCCAAATAATGTTTGCTTGACAATATACTTTGCTCAAGACACGTATTATATGTAGCACACTAAGTGATCGTCCCCGTCGAGTACGTCCTGTGCTATCCCTACGCAAGTGCGTGCAAGAAACACGTACGCCAGAGATATTCCAGTTCCTACCAGCTTAACAGTTTCGGTGCTGCACAACCACAGATATGACTGTTCATTGGAATTTAAAAATAGTTGTCCAAATATTTGGAAGTTCACTATAATTTAAACATTATGGTAATAATTATAGCAGTAATCATTGCAAATCATTGATAATAGTCAGGACATTGCAACTAACATCTCGCAACCAAGCGTTCAAGACACTGCCCAGATTCTTTTGAAGAAGAGAAAAGTGTGCAAAATATGTCCCGCACACCTTGTCTTTGAAGGTCAGTGTTACGTGCCGTGTAATGCTACGTGCAACTGGTGGCTATTTTTAATGATTATCTCTGGCACAGTAACTGACTTACATTGTTTTTACTTACATGTTTTATTCTGTTATTGAATGTGGTGTTTAAGGGAGTCGTATGAGTTACGATTTAGTTTTCATGTTGCAATAAAGCTAATTATCTTGTAAGAGGTCCATAATTAGAGAACTTGTTGCTAGCGCACTCGAGCTGATGTAATTTCGATGTACTGCTCACGCGCTGCCTGCGATATGTAAGCTAGAAGAGAATCTGAGACCAAAGAGTAGTATTGACTGCAGTAGGAACTGTGTAGCAGTAGCAGTATGTTGTTGCTAGCGAGCAGTCGTGTCTGGTGTATCGTGTTGGCTGGGCCGGTCGTGTGCAGCGATGGCAGAGCCTGAGCGTTGTAGGATAAGGTAAAAGCAGCCTCGCGCATATGTAGTATTGTTAATCAGGTCCCATGTAAATGTTTGAAAAAAATCAGTTAATAATAATCTTTCTCATAAAAAGTAACTTTTGACATTAATCTCAATTTAAACAATTCAATAATTTCTCCAATCCTTGGCCATCCCGATTATTAAAAAAAATCAGTTCTTCCCTTTTATATAAGACAAATCTACCGGCCAGCATTGCACTTAGCTGCGCCAGGAAAAATTTCTTATAGGAGCAGATATATACGCGTTATCCGGCGACCTAATTAAGGTAAGATTTTTCAGCTTATTCAGAATGATGTATCAGGGCCATGACGCAGCATTGCTCTCGTTCAAAATTTACCAGGTTAACTTGACTGTCAATTATTGAAAGGTTATAGGTTTGTCACATTGTGTTATATTTTCACTGTTGGGTAGTTACGCTAAATGAGAGTATTATTCATATTATTATATTTTATTTTTGTGGGGAGGTTACAATCTATCCCCGCAACAGTTGGTAACTCCTACGTGATGTCTGGCCGTCAGTGACGTGAAATTCGACGGTCATTAACGCTTCGTACCGAACCGCGTCGCGATAAGTGCGAACACCCGCGTCGCCCATCTCCCTGGCCAACTGCATGCGTGCCTCCTGGCGCTATAGTTAATCGCGTGGCAGTGAAGCCGACCCCGTTTTGGCAACAGAAACCCGTGCTGTGGTTTGCGCGACCAGGAAGTCGCTAATTCCCAACGTGATTGCCTGTCGAAGTCGGAGGGGTTCAAACGATACATATCGAACGTGCGGTGGTAAATCGATTATAGAAGTCTCGTGGCGGGCGTTATCAGTTATCTGTAATCGTTATTTTTCCGTTGTTCCTTTAGTTCGTGCGCATTACATTGCAGCCGTAATTATTTGTGATTTGATTGGGAAACTTAAACGGTTTCTGTCGATAGCGAGTGTAATGTCTGCTGTTTCTCACGTTTCTTCTGCGGAATGTCTGACACGGAAAACTCTAATTCCACGCATATCCAGCATAGACAAATGTTTGGCGTTTTACCGCAAATAGGGACTTCTGCCGGACGAGGAAAGGAGGATGGTCTGTGGTGCTGCGAGGTCTGCAAAACTTCCTAAGAGGAGTGTCGACACTGACTTCGTGGAAAGCGAAACAGCATGAGGAAAAATACGTGCTTCGAGTCCTCCAAATTATCGATTCAGACGAGCTGGATTCGAGATTACACGTTGCAAGCCACAGCATCAGAAACTGAGTTATCGGCAAATACCGAGTGTAACTATTTCGGGTTTTGCCGAGAAGTCTGTTACGTGGTAGTGACAAATGATAGTGTGTCAATTGGTGGAGCGAATAAAAATTGTACAAGTAGACGAATCTCATATTGCTAGACGAAAGAACCAGAGAGGGCGAGCTTCTAAAAGTGAAATAGATCGTATCTGGGTATTCGGTGGGATAGAAAGGAAGTCCAGCAAGCGTTTCGTTGTGAGGGTATTGTTCCTAGAGAAGGTGACTTTAGTGGGTCTCATAAGACGGGTTTCAGTCGTACAAGACTCTGAAAGCTGAAGGGGTCGACCACGAATTCGTGAACCACTCTGTGAAGTTCGTCTCTTCGGCTGACGCCAGTGTCCACACCCAGAATATTGAGCAGCTGTGGAAGTCTGTCAAGTCTACCATAAAAAGAGAAAGGGGTCCCGGACAGAGGGATGAGCTGTACTTGTTCCAGTGCCTGTACTTCCACGACTTGCGTTTGCAGGGGAAAGTTGACGCATGCGACACTCTGCCGATATTCCTGCGCGATATTGGCAGAGTTTATCCCGGCTACGGGAAAAAAGGAATTGCCCCTGTAGCTTAAACGTCACACGGACTGTCACAAGACAATAACACCGACGACGAGTAAGGTAAGACGTCTCCTTTGAATTTACAAATGCTTCTCTAACGCTTTTCTTTTGTAGTTGCTGTAGTCACAACTTCAAACATACTCGTAACGTCCGTCACGAGACTTCCATGATCGATTTACTATCACACGTTCGATATGTATCGTTTGGACTACTCCGACTTCGATAGGCAATCATTCTTGGAAATTACCAGAAAGTCAGTTTGTGCGAGCGCGTGTAACTGCACACAACGCGAAGAACAATTATCAGTGGCGGCTCGTGAGTATACATTCTGGGTGATCACCAATTCAGATAAATTTGAGAGCGTCAAATTAATACCACCTGCTGTATAACAGCTATGCTTATGAAAAAGTTCATACAACTATATCTGCTGCCACTAATAATAATAATAACAAATAAAATTATTAGACACTCCTAGAGGAAATATCTGAAGGAACAGCTAGGCTCTATAGAGGACAATTTCCGAAACTACAACGCAAGCGACTTCCACAGGGCGTTTCCAGGGCACGTCCGAGGACACACACCACCGAACCTCTGCTTTAGGCGGCCGGTGTGGCCGAGTGGTTCTAGGCGCTACAGCCTGGAACCGCGCGACCGCTACGGTCGCAGGTTCGATTCTTGCCTCGGGCATGGATGTGTGTGATGTCCTTAGGTTAGTTAGGTATAAGTAGTTCTACGTTCTAGGGGACTTATGACCTCAGACGTCAAGTCCCATAGTGCTCAGTGCCATTTGAACCATTTGAACCTCTGCTTTAGAAATAGTGGCGGAAAATTGGCACTGACGAATAAGGAGAACTGTACGGTACTGGCACAGTGTTTCTCAGAACTTCTCAGTTGCCCAGAACCCAGAGAGAGATTCCCAGACGAAGAACCTACAGACAGACACACAGACTCACTGCCCCCGACACAAGAGGATGTCCACAGGCACGTACTCAGCCTCAAAAACAACAGGACGTCTGGTGAAGACGGCACAGTGGTCGAACTACTGAAAAAACTCGGACCAACTCACTCAGAGAACTCACACAGATCATCATAGACATATGTGACGTCAGAAAATTTGCCACACGACTGGAAATGCGCACTGATCCAGCCTTTGCACAAAAAGGGCGACCCCACAGGTGTCAACAATTACAGGGGCATCTCACTAATACTAGTCACATAGAAGGTACTCTCAGCGTACCTGCTCCAAAGAACGTGGGACCAGCTGGAACATAAGATCGGCGAGTATCAGGCGGGCTTCCGCCCTTGTCGCTCCGGTGCAGGACAAATCTACAGTCTGAACCTGAAAATCAAAGCCCTCAGGAACAGTCCAGTCACATGCACCTACGTTGACTTCAAGAAGGAATACGACTCCATCGACCGTCAGTCATTGTTCGACATTCTACATCAACAAAGTATGGACGCCAATACACTGGGACTGATCAAACAGACACTGGCAGACACGACATCTAAGGTGAAGTTCCAGGGGGAAATCTCCGAACCCTTTGAGATCAAGACAGGCGTTCGCCAAGACGACGGACTCTAACCGCTCCTCTTCAATTTAGTGCTGGATAAGGTCATCAAGGAATGGGAGAAAGATCTGCAAATACAAGGCCACTGGAATTCCAGTGCGACTCGGACGACCCGAGGACAAGCTGGAGGTCGGCTGTCCAGCCTTCGCAGACGACCGGGCACTACTCACAGGTAACGAAACCACAGCAATCAGACAGATACAAGTACTCAGAGAGTGACAGAAAAAGTAGGGCTACAGATTTCATTTCAGAAAACTTAGTTCTTCTGCACGAAATTAAACATTCCACATTTGAACACAAAGTTTGGCAAGATCAACAGGGTCACACATTTTAAGTACATAGGTGAAGTTCTAGAACCGACAGGAAAGGAGAAAATTGCCCAGAACGCTAGGTTATTGAAAGTGAAGAGAGCCTTACACAAAACACAGGGTATTTACAACAAGAAATGTCTGTCCAGATGCAACAAAATCATTAGGAAAGTTATTGGGCCAAAAATCACGGACGATGGATGTAGGTTTCACTCCAGGAACACCACAGAGGAGTTCTCCAACATCGCAGCGGACATTAGAAAGAGGCGACAAAAATTTTATGGACACATAAGCAGACTCCCACAGACCAGACTCACCAACAGAATCCTCAGGTACATCCAGAGACTCAAGACCACTACACCCTGGACGACACAAGTCAAAATTGATCTGGAAACAGCTCAGGTAGGTTCAGCGGACGTCATGGACAAAGGCGTCTATAGACACAAGGTGTACAAGTGGAAAGTGATGTCAGAGAAAACAGCACATAAAGCCCAATGGCCAAAGTGAACGTAAGAAAGGAAGAGAGCCTTTAGTGCAAGAAAGAAGGAGTACTGGAAGAACAGGAAGAACAAGTAGTCATGAATGTTTCACGTGGTCTGATAAAAGGCCCGTGACGTGCGTAATATAACACGGATAACTTATCTGACAAAAGAAAGATTTTTTGTGGAATTTTGTTGTTTTGTAAACAGTTGAGTACCGTTTAGGGGAAGGTCGAAATAATGTGTAAGCTTTCGCAACCCTCCATTTCGCATTTTTCTTTAAGTGGTAATTTTGGTGCTTTTCTATTTTTTTTTCGGACAAATATACAAGATCGCCAACAGATGTATTGGTCCACAGATTTACTTCCGGGCTGAAAATCAGAATTCTTACTTTGCACACACACAACGACAATGCTAATTGTGCAGTTCCTTGTTAAATGTTCGCTTGTAACCACGCCTATTTCATTTCGTCACTCTCTCAATTAACGGATCTGGTCCCGCAAGCCATAGTTCCTTTGCGGCTAACTTTTCCTGGTAATTTGCATTTCTGTTCCCAGAATGAGATTTCAACTCTGCACCGGAGTGTGCGCTGATATGAGACTTCCTGGCAGATTAAAACTGTGTGCCGGACCGAGACTCGATCTCTGGAACTTTGCCTTTTGCGGGAAAGTGCTGTACCGACTGAGCTACCTAAGAGCGACTCTTGACCCGTCCTCACAGCCTCACTTTTCTGTTTGCATTTAAAATAGATTCAACATAATTAATGTTTACACTGCACACAAAAGCCGATCCCCGCACAGTCAACAATCAACTCCAAACACAAACAGCTGTTTGTGGAAACAATTACTTCAGTTAATAATGTCTACCAACATGGTCACTTGAATAGAATATAATTGAGCCGCCGAGATACATAAGGGCCTAAAGCACACCGTCGTCGATCCCACATTTAAGTGAATATCGGAGAAATCAGAAATATAGATTTTCGTGAATCTTCATATTTACAATGTGGGCCTACAGCACAGATAAATCTGATCCACCATAAGATCAACAGGTTTCAGAAGCATGAATAAATGCTGCAGTCTCACAAACAACGGTGATGTTCTTTAGGCACTTACGACCCTCAGCGTCTCAAATACATTAATGTATGATTAAATTAAAAACTTCATATACTATAACACATTCGTAAACCCACAAAACAGGTTTTTCTGTCAGAGTAACTGTAACATACCGACTTCCGATCTAATTTTACTATAAGTGAATTGGCGTATCTGAGGAGTGTCATATCATCTGGCGGTATTTAAGCCGAGCCAACGGCGATGAAAGTCTGTCGCAGTGTGCTGGCACATGGCGGCACTGACGTAAACTTGCAGTTGAGTTGTAAGGGCTAGCTGTGCACATCGTGAAGTATGCACATTGTTTATCAAATCCGTATATACGCACATCAAAAAAAGTTTAGCATCTCCTCGGTTCCTAGAGTTCCGGAACCTGTACAGAAAATTGGAATATAAATCAACATAAACATCATTTCCGCTGTTTTTATTGCTAATGAAAACCACACATTGCATGTTGTACCATCATGCAGCGAGGTGGTGGTCCAGACTGCTGTACACACCGGTACCTCTAATACCCAGTAGCACGTCTTCTTGCATTGATGCATGCCTGTATTCGTCGTGGTATACTATTCACAAGTTCATCGAGGCACTGTTGGCCCAAATTGTCCCACTCCTCAACGTCGATTCGGCGTAGATCCCTCAGAGTGGCTGATGGGTCACGTCGTCTATAAACAGCTCTTTTCAATGTATCCCAGGCATGTCCATTCGGATTCATGTCTGGAGAACATGCTGGCCATTCTAGTCGAGCGATGTCGTTATCCTGGATAGTGTGTCTAAGGCGTTCAGCCTGACCGGGTTGCCTCCAAATACGTCTCCGACGGTTGTCTGGTTGAAGGCATATGCGACACTCATCGATGAAGAGAACGTGTGCCAATAATCGTGAGCGGTCCATTCGACATGTTGTTGGGCCCATCTGTACCGCTCTGCCTGGTGTCGTAGTTGAAAAGATGGGCCTCGCCATGGATGTCAGGAGTGAAACTGCGCATCATGCAGCCTATTGCGCACAGTTTTAGTAGTAACACGACGTCCTGTGGCTGCGCGAAAAGCATTATTCAACATGGTGGCGTTGCTGTCAGGGTTCCTCCAAGCCATAATCCATAGGTAGCAGTCATCCACTGCAGTAGTAGCCCTTGTGCGGCTTGAGCGAGGCATGCCGTCGACAGTTCCTGTCTCTCTGTATCACCTCCACGTCAGAAAAACATCGGTTTGGTTCACTCCGAGACTCCTGGACGCTTTGTGCCAGGAAGGGCTCTTGGCACAAAGGAACAATGCGGACGCGATAGAACGGCGGTACGGACCGTCTGGGCATGGTTGAACTACAGCCAACAGGAGCTGTTTACCTCCTTCCTGGTGGAATAACTGGAACCGTTCGGCTGTCGGACCCCCTCCGTCTAACAGACGCTGCTCGTGCTTGGCTGTTTACATCTTTGGGCGGGTTTAGTGACATCTCTGAACAGCCAAAGGTATTGTGTCTGTTATACAATACCCACAGTCAATGTCTATCTTCAGCAGTTCTGGGAACCGAAGTGATGGAAAACTTTTCTTGATGTGGGTATTTGGCCTGTAAGGCAGTTACATTACCTCAATTGCGCATGCGCAAAAGCTCCTTAAAACGTGCACAACTGAAGGTATGCTCGCGATCTGAGGCCAAGTTTCACGAAGTCTGGAAGAGCAGTAGCACAGTACATTTAAGTGCCGTATCTTTCAGATAGCAATATGTATGTCACGTTTAACATCATTCGAAGAAACGTAACTAATAAATCCGCAAGGTGTCGAAAGTTACAATGTTCACGTGCTCTTACGCTCTTACACAGCAGCCGCCACTGACAGTAATATACGAGGGTTGGAACTTTAATCTTTCTTTCTTTCTTTTGCTTGTGCCGTTTGTCCCGCGGATACGCAGGGTCGGCATGGTTATTCTGATGTGGCCATGTTAGTGGAAGGGGTGGCCGGATGCCATTCCTGCCTCCACCCCGCACCCCCTGGGAAGGAATTAGTGTACCCTAACTGTCTGCGACTAGTGTAATCCATGGAATAGTGCGACAGTGTTCAGGTGTCTGCGAGCCGTGTAACTGAGGCGGCACGTGGGGACCAGCCCGGTATTCACCTAGAGCGATGTGGAAAACCGCCTAAAAACCACATCCACGCTGGCCGG
Source organism: Schistocerca gregaria (assembly GCF_023897955.1). NCBI lineage: Eukaryota > Metazoa > Arthropoda > Insecta > Orthoptera > Acrididae > Schistocerca > Schistocerca gregaria. Next base: position 245,261,776 of record NC_064928.1, on the reverse strand, counting down.
CACACCGTCCCTCGTCGTTAATCCGCCAGGTGGATTCGATCCGGGGCCGGCGCCCCTGCCTGAGTCCAGGAAGCAGCGCGTTAGCGCGCTCGGCAAACCTGGCGGGTAAGGTTGGAACTTTAATAGTGACAACTATTTATTTACAGCTCGTACAAAGTAGATACATGTTTCAAAGTTTTACTGACCTTCAAAATAGTCACCAGCATTGTCTATAACCCGTTGATAGCGATGTGAAAGTTGTAGGATGCTCTTAGCAGTTCCGGTCTATTGCCCGACGAATTTGTAGCAGTTGAGAAGCGAATGCATGAAGTGTTTCCTTCAGTCTACAAATCGAGTTGAACTCGCGATGGCTTAAGTGCAGTAGGCGGTATAGCACTTAGCAACCCCATCAGTCAAACAAATGAGTAACAGAATGAGATTTTCACTCTGCAGCGGAGTGTGCGCTGATATGAAACTTCCTGGCAGATTAAAACTGTGTACCCGACCGAGACTCGAACTCGGCAAAGGTCCCGAGTTCGAGTCTCGGTCGGGCACACAGTTTTAATCTGCCAGGAAGTTTCAAATCAGTAACAGCTTGCACTGTACGTGCTTGAGCATTGTCCTGCAAAATGACGGTCAGTTCCAGCAGAAAGTGTCATCATTTCTGTCTCTATGCTCTTCATTTTTGGAACAAAACCTGCGACCAGCCTAGAGACAGAAGTTATAACACTTTCTGCAGGACCTGACCGTCATTTTGCAGGATAATGTTCAAGCACGTACAGAGCAAGCTGTTACTGATTTGTTTTACTGATGGGGCTGCTGAGTGCTGTACCACCTACTGCACTCCCCTGACTTAAGCCCTCGTGAGTTCAACTCGATTTCTCAACTAAAGGAAACACTTCACGCCATTCTCTTCAGAACTGCTACAATTTGGTGGGGCAGCAGACCGCGCCGCTCGAACTCTCAACACAACTGGCACTGCTAAGTGTATCCTACGACTTCCACATCATGAAGGTCAGTAAAACTTTAAAACACGTATCGATTTTGTAAGAGCTGTAAATAAATAGTGGCCACTCTTTAAGTTCCAACCCTCGTAGTTGCTTCGCTCAATGAATATATGGCCACAGAAGTGTAAGACATTCTGGCGTCACCACTGAGCACTGATCATCACTAACCATGAATAACGCCCTGGTTATCAGGTTCACGCAATTGGAGAAGCTACTCCGCACTGAAGAGTTAGGCGATCGGAGCGACTTTTCCTGCTGTGCACATTAAGCTACGGTCTCAGGGGCGCCGGCAACGGTCGCCAGAGGCCGCCCGATAACACCGGCCCCCAGCGTGATCACAGTGCGTCCGATCTCCTTCGTCACTTTGGATCAAAGCATGTCAGGTTACAATTTATTCTGTGTATGAAACAGGTAAGAAAGAAATGGCTCTGAGCACTTTCGACTTAACATCTGAGGTCATCAGTCCCCTACAACTTAGAACTACTTAACTAACCTAAGGACATCACACATATCCGTGCCCGAGGCAGGATTCGGACCTGCGACCGTAGCGGTCGCGCGGTTCCAGACTGTAGCGCCTAGAACCGATCGGCCAGCCCGGCCGGCAAGTAGGTAAGATATTAACCTGTTAGAATGGGCTGGATACCAAGATACCTCTGTGCTTGAGTACGAGTACTGCAGAAAGGCTTCTGCTATTAAGGGGACGCTGATTTCATGTAAATGAGCTTCTCTGTCTCACAAAGATCATGGCGAATACTATACACTCTGTCCCCAGTCATCGGAATATTCGGACAATTTTTACGAATATATGAGATGACGGGAGAGATGTTCTGTTACATACTCGATATAATTCGTGATGACCTTGAAAAGCAATTTATAAACACTCTCCTTCGATGTATTTATTTACAGTTGTGCAGGCGTACGTCAGTTGACGAATGAGTGTCATTTTCCACGCGAGTGGAAGAAAAGCATGAAATGCAGCATAAGGTACTCTGAAAGTTTATGCACTTAAATGAGGAAATACAACCGTACACCACATTTGCAAATCACTTCATATTAGCAGAATCACTACCCTACTCTGTGCGACTGGTCCCGGCGGAGGTTCGAGTCCTCCCTCGGGCATGGATGTGCGTGTTTGTCGTTAGGATAATTTAGGTTAAGTAGTGTGAAAGCTTAGGGACTGATGACCTTAGCAATTAAGTCCCATAGGATTTCACACACGTTTGAACATTTGAACTGCCCTACGGGCACAAAACGTCTGTAATGATAATTTGTAGACAACTAGTGACGGCCTACTACAAAAAAGATCCAATGCAGTAGCTGTAAGCATATAAGATACGCCACCCTCTTCACTTGAACAAATTAATTTCTGAGCTTATAATATATGCCTAAAATTTGTAGTAAAGATTTTACCTATTTGAGGTTTCGAGTAAACCTGCGATTTCAGTTCACAGCTTACGAACTATATCCCGATTATGATATTTTCATCCTGAGGTTGCTAAAAACTCACTGTTTCTTGGAGTAAATTTGTTGGTTTCTCACGCTCCATTTTTCGTGTGCGAGAACGTCGGTAGATTTGACCGCAGAAAACAAAGTGATATGAACTTCGCTGAGTGTCGTCCGAAGCCTGTACGTTCGGGAGATAAGATCGGCTCTAGTGTGATCGCGCACGTAGTGGCGTACTGATTTGGAAAGATCGGCCGTCTCCGGCCGATGTCGGTCGTCGAAGGGATCCGACATAGCAGCCACTGTGACCGCAGCCTTAGCGAGCAACACATAACTGACGACATTCTGCAGAATATTTGGTTATCACGCCTGCCACCCGACGCGCAGAATATATTGACAGTGTGCGCCGGCGATCTAGAAGCACTCGTGCAAACCGCGGATCGGATAGCGGAAATGTATCTGTTCGCTTGCGTCGCAACAGTTTAGCCACAGCCTCAGACAGACAACACACTCGCCGCGCTACAAGCACAGGCTGCCGAGCTAACCGCGCGAGCTGATGCACTACGGACGCATACAAATCAGTCGCTGATCTCGTCACCACCACTCACCAGGAAAGCACAGCCGCTCACCTTCGCCGGCAAGTTTTTGCTGGTACAACCGACGGTACAAATGCGAGGCGCGAAGGTTTAACCCGCCGTGCGAAAAGGGGAAACTCAGCAGGAGGGCAGTGGCTCCCCAGATGGCAACCGTCGACTGTTTGTAACAGAACATGGCACAAAATGGCAGTTTCTGGTAGACACGGGAGCTGACTTGTCATTCTATACATCTGCCTGTCCGCCACGTCGCAACTTTGATAACTTCCAGGTTCTACAGTTGCTACGAATGTTCGTGTCACTTTAATGCTGAATTTAGGCCGACGGCCTGGAAGAGTTGAAGAACCGGATCCGTACAGCCATAACATCAGCGACGAAGGACATGCTTGCCCGAGTATCGATGTGATATTGTTCATGTCGCTCATGGAGGACACATTGAACATCTGTATTCTGAACTTGAGAGGTTTGTAAACATGTGTGTAAAGTTTCATATTCGTATGTCATAAACTTTAATAAATATATGCATTCGAAATACGTATATTCTTTTTCAAACACCCTGTATTTTGACTACACCTGGACAACCAATTCGTCCTCGACCGCACAGCTTGACACCGCAGAAACTGAAGATAGTTGAGAAGGAATTCTCCTCAATGCCTTGGCGGTCAATCTGCCGCTCATCGAGCAGTACAACTACATCTGGAACCTCCCCACTATTTTTTTGTTACTGTATGAAATTGACCCAACTTTACGGGACCAAATGCGAACTGAACTGTAACTGATCTGATTGCAGCTTGACTTTGTATCAACTGCGTAACAGAAGTAACAGCTCTAATCAAAACTTCCACTTATCTTGCGTCTTGAAAACATTGTCGCAAATTTCTCGAAAGCAAAGCCGGCCGCGGTGGCCCACAACAGCAAAACAGCAAGCAGGCAACAGTGAAGCTAGATTTTTGTTTCTAAATTCATATTCAGACTGTTGCATGTGGTAATGCGTAATGATAAATAGTGGTGTGGGGTGAGTAACTATTCCTATGATATGATATTCCAAAACAACGATTTTAGAATGAAATAGTATATTCAAAAAGACTGATTGAAACTTCACGTGATCTTCACACATAACATGGTTCTGAACAATACTATGCTTAACAAGGTGAACAATGATTCAAAAGGGAGGTGGAAAGTTAACAGAGAATTTCTGTAAAAATCAAACAGCTTAATCAGTTGATCTCTTAATGCCCGACTCAGGGAAGTGGGGTGGGCTTTCTGTCAGCTCTGAGCAACTTAACTGTCTCACAATAATCATTCCTAGCTGCGTAGTGCTCTGGGCTTACCTCAAACTTCTTCTCTTCACAAATAATGACATTATTCAAAAGTTATATTCCTTTCACCTTTCATTGTCTACATCACGTTGATCCTTGCTGTCATTTCTTCATCTAACAGATACAATCACAACTCCACACAGCACTATTAAAACGTCCATCAGCTACCACACTTGAACTAAGAATCTATCAGACTGCACATAGGCAAATACTGAAGCCAGGAAAAGACCATAGATTGTTTAGCAGTAACGTAACCTGCTCTGTCTCTGACGCGCACATCGTTGATGTACACAATCAAATGACATGGCCACCTTACACACGTGGTCCCAAAAAAAAGTATTGGGCGGCGTCCACATAGTGATTACAGACAGCTCAATGCCAGAACCATTCCAGATCGATATCCAGTTCTGCTTGTTGAAGATATTACGTTCAGTGTCCAGAGTAAGCACACCTTTTCTACGTTGTACTTAGTTCGTGGTTTCTACCTTATACCTGTGGCGTTGCTAAGACCGATATCTGCACACCGTTGGGCCTCTTCGAATTTACCTGAATGCCTTTTGGATTCTGTAATGCTGCCCAAACATTTCAGTTGTTCACGGATGAAGTCATACATGACTTTTGTTACATGTGTATCTACAACGTCCTGGTCATGTCAAACTCGGAGGCACATCACGTCACACTTACGACAGATCTTCACCCGTCTACGTTCACACTGCCTGCTCATCAACTCATCAAAGTGTGTCTTCGGAGCAGCTGAAATGCACTTTCTAGGCTACACTGCCAATGCACAAAACACACGGCCACTGCAAGAGAAAGTAGACGCTATACTTAATTTTCCACAGTGTACGCGAGTTAAAGAATTAAAACGATTTCTTGGCGTAACCAATTTTTACCGTCGGTTTTTCACAATCGTGCCCACTTAGCTGCACCACTGAATGAATTCTTGCGTGGTTCACTAAAGCCAAAGAATAAACTCCTGTAGAGTAGTAAGGCTGAGTTGGCATTCACCAAGCTGAAACTGCCATTGCAGAGGAATCACCATTAGCACACACAGCCCCGCAGGCAACCCGCTCCCTGACGGTCGATGCGTCTGCTACTGCAACTGCAAACAGACGACCACTGGCAGCCCTTTGGCCTTTTTCAGTAAAAAGTTATCACCATCCCAGCAGATTGGTCCACCTACGATCGTGAACTGTCTGCTGCCTATGCTGCTATCAAAAATTTCGTCACATCTCGGAGGGGCAGCAGTTTACTCTCATCGCAGATCACAAGCCACCGACAGCATCCTGAGAAAGCGTCACCTCGTCAGCTCAACATCTCGGCTATGTTGGACAGCCCACTACCAATATCGTTCACGCTGGTGGAGAACCGAACGTGTCAGCTGACGCTCTCTCTCGGATTGAAGAAATTACTGGCGCAGTTCATTCTGAAGCTCTCGCCGGTGAGCTACGAGGTTTGTTGGTGCAACCATCAGGCCTACAACTCCGCATTATTACGCTGCCACCGTCACCTCCGCTGCCGTATTGTGACATCACCACTAATAAGCCATTTGTGACTACTGACTTTCGCCTCTTTACATAACCCTGGAGCACGAGCCACTACCAGCACGGTGAAGCGAGCTCTTGTGGGGCCACACACAAGCAAATATTGCAAGTAATATGGGCAGCATTGTGCCGCCTGTCAGTGAAAAACAAAATTAGCCGGCACATTAGGTTACCTATTGGCTAGTTTCTTCTTCCTTATCATAGATTTGAACATGTCTCCCTAGACCCTGTAGGACCTCTCCCACTGCCTGAAGGACACATCTGCTGTATTGCAGCCATCAACCAGTTTACACACTGGCCTGAGGTGTTCCCAATCACTGACATTACCACCGAATCTGTCGCAACTGCATTCTTCCACGGTAGCTCGCCTGTTTCGATGTGCCTTGACAGGGGAAGACAACCTGAGTGATACCTGTTCAACGCAGTCGCCGTCCTACTGTGTCTGAAGCCTGTTAGAATTACAGCAAATAGTTTAGTTCAACACACGCACCACCAACTGAAAGTGTTGCTTCGATGTCACGACTCACAGGCGTTGCCCTTCATCCTCCTGGGTCTCTGTGCATTGCCGAAAGAAGACCTGAAAGCAAAACTTGTTTATGGCCAGCCAATACGACTGTCTCACGAGTTCTTTGCCAATGTGGCACAAGACTGTATTGACTCCTCAGATTTTGTAAAAAAGCTGCCTACATAAATGCGGCAACTATGCCCCACTGCTCCAAGAGATCACCAGAACCGTCGCCATTTTGATTTTGACTAGCTGTGAGAGTGACACAATGTCTTTGTACGGCATGACGCAGTACTCAAGCCACTGTAGCCACTCTATGATCAACTTTACTGTGTCACCAGCAGGGAAGACAAGATATTCACCCCGTTTACATGGAGCTCCCAAAACTGGATTTCGTAAACCGATTTCCCAATACCCCTTCTGTGTGGTCATGTAAATACTTCAAAATCTATTCTTGAAGACCACTTCTAGTTACCAGTTTCCCAATTCTGCAATCGATTTCCGCTCCCATGTAAATGCAGCCGCTTCTGAAACGTGCTTGGGATGTCAGGTTTCATATTGTTTCTAAAAATTTTCAGGCAAATATTGATGGAGTCACTTTTTGTATGCTGAAGGATAAGTAGAAATATTAAGACTAAAGCTATTTACACCTCGCCTAATAGAAGAAAAATAAAATTTTGCTGACTAAGTCAAATACTGTAACAGCGGTTTTCCAGACACTATTTTCAACTGTTGTAGAAAATTTGCTTCAGACCTTAACATATAAACACGACAGCGAAAAACTGTTTCCAAAATTCGGTTGTCGTCTTTTGAGAGATGTGTCGCATATAAATGCAGTTATTCAATAATCCATGTGTTGGACATGCTAGCCACCATCACGGTCAACAGGCTGAAACCTGCTTTCCGAGTGGCCTAGGCTGGTACGGCGTCACACGCCGTGGACTCGACGTACGGTCCAACCATTTCACAGATCAGCCGCAGTCGACGTGGGAGGCTCCAATATGCCAGTAACAGCCTGTGCACGACACTTTGTTACACTGTTCAGATGACATGCCCGATTCAGCAGAAAATATCGTTGTCGCTAAGGGGGGAGGCGTGAAGTACAATGTCATGTGCCGTATAATGGTAGGTGCTAGTGATAACTATTTTTTCTGTAATGATTATCTTTGGCGCAGACACTGACTTATGTTTTCTATTTGTTCTTATAATTTTTTATTGTGTTGTTGAATGTCCTGTTTAACGGAGTTGTAAGAGTACAGTTTAGTTTTTGTGTCGCAATAAAGCTAATTATCTAGCCCTGCAACAACGTCTGAAGAAAAATGACGACTTGTGGATTTCTTTTTTTTTTTTTTTCTTCCACCAATGTAGAAAACAAATGTTATGTGGAAAAGCGCAGATGAAAAACTGAAGCAGATGTAATGCCGATTATGTCTGTGCAGTCTTTGAAAGTGGAGTTATAACTACAAAACATGCTGGGTGTAATTAGAAAATAAAATTATTAATTATAATCCCTAAGCTAGAAGTTAGTGATGGACAGCACATGACTAGGCGTCTTTTAATATAGAGTATCAATTCTTCTGTACAGCAATGAAGATTTGATATTGTAGTTAGTACTGTAGTGGGCTAATAAATATTAATTTATTCTTAATGAAAACTCACATGTTTCAGTATTAATAGCCAAAAAATATTCACCTTATAAAATATAACAATGGGAAAAACTAGATTTTATGAAACAGTTTATTTAAAATGTGTCTTTGTTCTCTGCTGGTCTTGATATCACATGTGTAATTATTTGTATTAATCTTTCTTCATCCTGATATATATTTAAAATAAATTGTAATAATACCTAAAATTATATGCACTGTTGTGATATTCTATATGTGAATGTGCCTTCATGATATCAGCAGTAATGGGTAAATTGTTGAGTAGCTGTCGTGAGTGGTTGAAGTAACAAGCTGCAGTTTATCTGGCATAAATAAATGAAGAAAATTGACAGGATAAGTATGTTGCACTTTTCTTTATTTCAAAGAGGAGAAAGCTAAAATCTGGATAGAACCCAGTGAAAACTATTAAGAAACAACCCTTCGCTTTCTGGAATGAATAAGAATGACTTAACAGCTTGATGAAGAATCATATGCATCAATGTAGGTATCAACACAGTAGTGTATGTGTAATCAAAAATACCCTCCAACTTTGTAACTACATGCATGTAGAAGATATAATCTTATGACACAGAATGATTATTTTTGGAACACCTACAATATGTTGTTCTGAGTTGTACATTTAATTCTTTGTCATCATTTACAAATATGTTCTCAATCTTGTCGCATGATGATGACTAGAACTAATGTGTAATCATAGCAATTTTTTGTCTTAGTACATTTATGTATTTTGATAGACATGTTAATAGATGAAACTGCTGCTTGAATTCAGGTTGAAAGGATGAGGTTTATAGGAAATTCAGAAACACGGCTACTCACTACAGTTTCTTTAATGATACAAAAACAGTGGCACTTTTTCTTCCTTTCTTGTTGTGACTACAATTAATGATCCAGAGCAATTTTGCTTCCTGCATGCTTTACCTCAGACAAGTCCAGAATCTTCAGAAGAGAGATGTCCTTGCTTGCATGTCAATCATGCTGTTCTCTCTGAACTAGTAGTGCGCATTGAATGGGTATTCTGGATGGTTTGCCATTCTGTAATTCAAGATTGAAAAACATAAAACACAACAAACTAGGTGAAATGGTTTTATTAAATGGGAGGAGGTAGGACATCCTGAGTAATCAGTGTATGTCTCTACTCTGCTAGTGTCATCTTGTAAATGTTGGAAAGACTGTCCAGTTCACTTCTCCAGTTCCCCAACCGCATGTACAGGTGTGCTGAACACTTCCCTTCTGAGGTGGCCACAGACAGCAAAATCCAAAGGACTGAGGTCAGGGTGTACTGGGGGACAAGGCACAGGCCCTGCTCAAACCATCCATCTTGGATCATATTAGCACATTAAATGTCTTCTTATGTTAGCAGAAAAAGTGGCTGAAATTTGAGCCCAATTACATGCTCTAAAATTTTACATTTCAAACGCATTTGTGTTAACAAGGAGAATTTTTTTGCACTAAAGTCAGCTGCGCCTAGTAACTACACATTTGCAGTTATCTCAAAAATGGCCTGTTTGAGGGCCTATATGTACTAGAACGTTTTTCTTTCCATTAGCACAAACATTCACACCTGCTGGCTGTTGCTATTAATTACGATACACCGTGTGTACAGCTGGTTATCCAGGTATGAGCAAAATGGGGCAATGTGACCCCAAAGACGGTCAGAAAGGTCAAGGAACTAGACACCAATTACATGCTTCTGTCCACAAATCAACATGGATTTAGAGACCTTTGCTTGTAGAAAACTCAGCCTGCCATTTTTTCACATATCCTGCAAACCATGGATGGAGGGCAACAGGCAGGTACCATGTTTCAAGATTTCATGAAAATATGACGCAGTGCCCCACTGCAGACTTTTAATGAAGATATGAGCATATGGAACAGGTTCCTAGACATGTGATTGCTTCAAAAACTTCTTAAATTGTAGAAGTCAGTAAAATGTCCTAGACGGCAAGTGTTCACCAGAGACGAGGATCTCATCGGGAGTGCCCCAGGAAAGTGTATTAGAATCACCCGCATTCTCAAAATACATACACACATTATATGGTGGACAGAGATTGCTACAGGATTGGAAGTTACTAGTAGCAGTACAAGGTACACTCTGCAGTGCATCATATGGCTGTTTGCAGATTATATATGTAGATGTAGAAATAAATGTAAATGAACATCATGCAGACAGTTCACAGAGACAAATACCATGTGTAGGTGAGTATTGCATGAGGAAGTAGAAGTGATTTCTCCTTCTAGTGTAATATTTATGAATGTTTCTTCTTTTGCTTCTGAACTGTGACTAACTGCTGACAACAAACTTATTATGGGAGTAAATGTGCTATGAGGATGTTGTCAGTACTATGACAAAATGCTTGTGAACTTCAAACAGAAAAAAATAATGCCATCGAATTTTAATTTAATTAGTAAACAAAGTTTTAAGTTTCCAAAAGTAGCATGATGTGAAGTAAGCTGAATTTAGGACTTACTCTGGAATGAAGGCTCGGACTTGCCGTCCAGCTGGTCCCTTATCCAGCTGCTCCAGTGCGTCCATGTCTTCCACAGACAGCTCAAAGTCGAACACCTACAAGTTAAAAATCATGTCGATACCACTCACTAAGTCCTGTTCAGTGTAACAGCTAAGCACCACTTTGAGAATATAGTGTTTGGTCAGAGCACCAACATGGACGATAACTCGATTTTCTTGTGACATACTGCCAGAACTGACAATCTCAAGTGGACTTCTGTGCTGTAGTCTCCAGTCTGGCCTCTGTACACTAGATTAGCTATGTCCACATCAACTTCTTAGACTCAGTCTCCCTCTACACCTTTTACTTCGCACACTTCCCTCCATCACCAAAATGACTGCTCGTTGATGCTTCAGGGAATGTCCTTTTGAATGACCCCATCTCTTTCACAAAATGTGCCATACATTTCTTTTCTCCTCTGTTTGTTTTAGTGCTTCTTCATTAGTTATCAAATCTACCCATCTAAACTTAAGCATTCATCTGCAGTGCCACATTTCAAAAGCTGTTCATTTCTCCTGTTGTCAGAACTTCTTATCACCCACGTTTCAGTCCTGTACAGGGCTACACTCCAGACAAATAGTTTGATTAATCACTTTGTAACACTTAGCACACACAGACATAAAATCCATCATAATTTTGCTAATTGACCAGTCTCTCCCATATTAAATATATTTAGTCCGACCTGCTTCTTAACTTCTACTTGTTTGAAATGTCATATTGTTCATTTACCACACAGTTATTTTGGTGCATGACAGCTGCTTTTACTGCTAACTACTGTCATCAGCCAAGATAGTGACACTTTATTTAAACCGGTAGTTATTTTACAAAATAGAAGAGCGACTGTAGGCTAGAACAAAGTAAATTGTTTTTGATTGTAGTGTGATGTTCAAAACTTTTAGTGATATTTACTGCCAGATATTAACACAGTTGCTGGTTGAATAATGTGCTGGGTGTCACTGAACACAAGTCTCTGAGTGTAATGTTTAAAATTAAGGTTACATATATCTAAACTGCTATCAATGATTCTCACAACAAGTGGAGTGACATAGAGTTTCTCTCTTGCAGGATACTTTATGCCATTTGACTTTTTGGTTATAACAAATATCTCATCATGTGTTCCCTCACATCACCTCCTTTAGTTTTGGTGACTAAAAGCCATTAATCACTCCAATGATTGTTCTATCTATACCCAGCCCTTCCTCAATCTGTAGTTACCTTGTCCACAGCTCGTGGTCATGCGGTAGCATTCTCGCTTCCCACGCCCGCGTTCCCGGGTTCGATTCCCGGCGGGGTCAGGGATTTTCTCTGCCTCGTGATGGCTGGGTGTTGTGTGATGTCCTTAGGTTAGTTAGGTTTAAGTAGTTCTAAGTTCTAGAGGACTGATGACCATAGATGTTAAGTCCCATAGTGCTCAGAGCCATTTGAACCATTTTGTTGTTACCCTAGCACAGATTGGCACAGTCACCCCCATGTCTATCTCACTGACGAATGTGTTTTGCTATGGATCAGAAGTGTAACGGACTATGTCCTTTATAGTGTACTAGGTGTAGAAGTATGAAACCAGATTTTCCCTACAGATGGTGCTAGCCATCAGTGTAGGGCCCATGAGACCGTGTATGCAGTGACATCTGCTTCCTGTAACGGCTGATGACAAATGTCAGCACACACAAACCCAAGTTCCATACATCAGTATCTGTTTCAAACCCATAAACATGGCGAGTTTTGTGCCTACAAACTACGATTTGCAGACAGCATTGGTTTTCTGTTATCATTTGGAGAAAACTGCTGCATAATATCATTGAATGCTTGCTGAAGCTTTAGCGAACATGCTCTTGGGATTTGAGGGGTTCAAAAAATTCAAACTGGTGACTTTGACATGAGAAATGACGAGTGTGAGAAACCACCAGCAAAGTTTTCTAGACGACGAATTGCAGGCCTTACTGGATGAAAATGATACTCAAACCCAACAGGAACTCACAGAAAAATGGAATGTTATGCAGAAAGCCATTTTGCTTCAGTTGAAAGCTATGGGAAACATGCGGAAAGTAGGAAAATGGGTTCCACATGAACTGAATGAAAGACAGCAAGCAAATTGAAAGACCACTTGTGAAATGCTGCTCATTAGATACAAGAGAAAGTCATTTCTCCATCTAGCAGTGACAGGTGATGAAAAATGGATATATCTTGAAACTCCAAAGTGTTGTAAATCATGGGTGAAACCAGGCAAACCATCAGTATCCACTGCAAGACCAAATTGCTTTGGAAAGAAGACAATGCTCTGTGTTTGGTGGGAGCAGAAGGGTGTCTTCTGTTACAAGCTGCTAAAACCTGGTGAAACTGTTAACACTGATCGCTACCAGAAGCAAATGATCAATTTACATCAAACATTGTGTGAAAAGTGACTGGAATATGGAAAAAGGCAACACAAAGTTATATTGCTCCAAGATAATGGCCCATCATACACAGCAAAACGGTTCAGGGAAACAATGGAGGCATTCAGCTGGGAAATACTAGGGCATGCAACTTATTCTTCAGTCTTGGCTCTGTCCGATTATCATCTATTTGCATCACTAGGATATGCTCTCACTGAACAACACTTCAATTCATATTAAAATGTACAACAATGGCACACTGACTGGTTCACTTCAAAAGAAGAACTGTTTCTTGGTGTGGCATTCGTAGCCTGCTGGAGAGGTGGGGGAAATGTATAAATACCAATGGAGATTATTTTGAACAAAATATTGTTTATCAGTTTCAAACAACAACATGTGTAATCATTGCAACCAAATTGCAGTTTCAAACTTCTACACGTGGTAAGCAATGAAGTCTCGTATACTGTATATTTTGCTAAATGGTGACGAACTGCAGGAAATGATTCCTAAACAAACAAGCATCAAGTCTGTTCGGCAAATAACACGTAATTTGCATTCTGGCTCGCGTACAATTCTCTGAAGAATTAAAGTTCCAATCAGAGTATTTACTTCATCACCCATTCTCGTTTACCACCTGTGAATGCTAGGTCCCCTTCAAGAGTGGGATGAGAAGCTATGTACTTCTTGCATATACACTATCTTATTGTAAGCAGTTCAGACACCCATATGCGATGAGGAATTGACCACTAGATGTCATGACAGGCAGACCTGACAGTATAAGAGGATGCATGGAGTGCAGTGTGCTCAGTAGAGAAAAAAGTACAGAAGACTGGACCAATCAGGAGATCTCAGTCACTTCGAATGTTGGCTAGCTGTTGGATGCCACCTCAGTAACAAATAACTCAGAGCCATTTTAACCCTTCTAAGTCTGCCAAACTTGACTGCTGGTGATGTGAAGGTGTGTGTGTATGTGCTGATCCGAGACCGGGCACACCAAATATACTTATGGACAGGGACTGCTGAGCATTGTGGATGCTATTTGTAAAGAATCACATTACATCAGCAGAAGGAATCACTCGTGGGTTCCGAAATACTACTAGCAGTCCACCAAGCACCCTGACTTTGGATAGGGCATTAAAAAGAACGGGGTACAATGATTGAGCAGCTCCTCACAAACCACACATTTCTACAGTCAGTGACGTGCTGTGCTTTACGTGCCGTACAGAGCAATGCACTGGATAGTGGATGACTGTAAGTGGTTTGGACTGCTGAATCACACTATACCATGTGGCAATCCTAAGCAAGGGTTTGGATTAGGTGAATGCCTGGAGAACATTACCTGCCATCATGCGTAGTGCTTACAGTCAAAAATGGAGGAGGTGGAATTAGGGTACGGGGGTGTTCCCCAACACATTTTACGGCAAACAGTACTGCATACAGTTGAGTAACAGTTTGGACACAATATTTGTTCATATCAGCATGAGAATGCATTCTTTCATAATGTAGTGTCTGTGAGGCAGTGGTATGTGGACAGTAAGATTCCTGAAATAGGGCACACCTAGAGCCCCAACGTGTCATCACGGCTTCTTACCATTCGACATATTGACAGATAATGGGTAGAATCACTGTTTAAGCACTTTGGTGAGCTCTGTAATTAGAGTAATATTGCCCTTCTGATCCCTACAGGAGAAATATGTAGGGGGTTATAGCATCTTTTAGGAGCTGTCATTTAAAGTTTATTCTTGAAACTTCATAAGTAGGCTTTCTAAGGATGGTTTTGTCTATCTTCACGTACTTTCCAGGTCAGTTTTTGCTGCGTTTCTATGCTGATATTGCATGAGTCAAACAAACTTGTGACTATTTGTGCTGCCCTTTTCTGTATCTGTTCAATATCCCCTGCCCATCCTCTCTGGTATGGATCTCCCATACTTGAGCAATATTCTAGAATGGGTCACACAACTGATTTGTAAGCAATCTCCATTCCAGTGTAATTTTCCTCAGTATTGTACCAATGAATCAAAGTCTACCACCTGATTTACCCACAAATGAACCTACTTAATCATTCCATTTCATATCTCTTCAAAGTGTTGTTACACACAGGTATTTGAATAAGTTTGCCAATTCCGATTGTGACTCACTGGTATTGTAGGCATAGGCTACTACATCTTTACATTTTGGGAAGTGGATAATTTTACATTGATGGGCACTTAAAGCAAGCAGCCAGTCTTTGCACCACTTCGAATCTTACAAAAAGATCTGGTTGGACATTTGTACATTGGTTTGGAATACAGCACAGACATCACTTTGCAATTTGGTGTAGCTTGACTGATGTAACTGTTGAGTATGTGCCACAAATAAGTTTTATTTGTTCTCAAGTGTTGAAGCTGGTGAATGGTGTAATTTACAGCTGGTAGCTGGTGATTGGTGTAATTTCCAGCACCAGCTATTACTGGTGAAGGCAAAAAGTAAAATTACAATTCTGGTAACAATATTTAAGCAGTCTAATGTAGACTATATTTTAATAATGAAATCGTGCTCATTCAAGTCGGTATCTGTTTCTGCCATGTTTTAATGTGCAATGTCACTTGGGTACTGTGGGTCATACCAAAGTCAGCTATGTAAGAAAATCTTTTCTTTGTTTTTAGGGCATGATGCCAAGTTTCAAGAAGAAGACTGCAGTGCGGGTGCATGGATTTCGTGTGAGACTGCAATGGAGTGAACAGTTTCAAGTGTTTTGGAAAGCTAAATGACTGAAACAGCTGCTCTCAACGGGATCATTTTAAAGTTCTGAGAACTGTATGGCAAAGGAGATTAAAATCAGTTGTAGGAAATCAGCAGGCATCTATGACACCTCAGATGGGTCTTTTACAAACATTGTATTTGGACAACTTAACACTGAAAACAGTTTTTTTCAACTTTTAACTTAAAAAAAATTAGGCAAGTGCTGTTGAACTAGCTTCCATTGTGTTAAAGAACCAAAATATTATTGTTCGCAGTAAAATCTGTGTTTCTGTTGTACATTTTTACTTTTTTTGTGGTATGTTGTTGTATGGTCCATGCTATCCTACACTTTTATTAATACAAATTGTAAGGCTCATAAAATCTTTTCTTACTATGTGTTGTTTTTGGTAGAAATGTTTTATGCAGTTATATCTAATTCCAAAATGATAAGAAAGGTTTTACACCAATTTTAGCTTGAGTGGCCCATAACGGCTGATGTTCACCTAGTACTTCATTGTAAAGAATTGTATCATTTTTAAAAGTCTGAGATCACTATAAATATTATCTGTCAGGCAATTAATATATGACATGAACAACAATGGTGCCAACATATTTCCTTGTTGCACACTGTGCACCCAAAGTTACTTCTACATCTGTCGATCCTCCATATGGCATAACAAGCTCCATCCTCTTTACCAAGAAACCTCCAGCTCAGGTTGTTTGCTGACCTATTGTTTTCCACAAAGGCTCATCTACAAAAGACATCATTGTGTAACAGTGGCATATTCACTCATACTGTAGCTTCTGCTGTGGTGCTGTATTCCCAACAGTTCCTTTGAAATCCAGACGACTCTCGTTTTCCTGATCGTAAGTGTTCTGCTGAAACTCAAATCAGTCACCAAAGTGATCATCAACTTTTATGAGCTGAGGTCCTACTTCTGATTCTGACAAACAATGCCTTTTCGCCATTGCCGGATTACCAAATAGTAAACACAAAGGAGATAGAATGAAAGGCACAGCTTTGGGCTGTCCCCTGACAAACAAAATGCACTCATACAAAAATGTTAGAACTAGGTGAGATCGTGTTCTCTTGACTCGTGATAGGTACTGTCTACTGGAATTACAATGAGGTGAGGACTGTTTCCAGCCAAGTCAGCATGCTAATGTGATGCTCAGTGAACCACGCAGTTTTGACTCTGGTACTGTGATATGGCACACTGTATTGCTGGAAGATGCACTGATCATTATTGCCTTGAAATAATTCACTAATAGAGGGCAACAATTTCAACACTAATACTTCTTCTTTGTACTTTTTTGAATTAATGTTGCTATGTAACGCAGATGCCCAGTGATGTGCCTTGCCACGCAGCCCACACCGTGACACTGGCTGGATGCTTCACAGTGGCAGTGGTGGACTGAGGGGAAAAGTCTTCATCTGGTTGAGGGCAAATGAGCTCAATTCCATCGCTTCCAAAGATGCTGATATTAGTCTTGTCACTCCAAATGAATCTAGCTTAAGTCTTCTTGCATCCACTACCTCTGTGCTTAAATCCATTGCAGGCTTTTCTGATTCTGCATTTTATTATAGTAAGGTTTCCTTATTTGGATTTCTTGCCGGAAAACATTGTTCACGAAGTTTTGTCTGACTGTTCAATCAGAATCTTCAACTGCTGAAGTCTTCAAGGTGGTATTTATGTACATCTTTTGCTATATGCCAACAACCTTGCAGAAAAGGATGGCGAATTCTATGACAGTCTCAATCAGTCAGTATTGGTATTTGTTGCATCTTGGAGCAGTTTTGCTTGACCCAGTCTCTTTGTATTGTTTGCAGACAATCTTCAAATTTGGTTTTGTAGTACCTACACTCAATCTGATCTGATCTGGCCTTGCAACATTAACCAAAACGGCCTTGCTGTGCTGGTACTGCGAACGGCTGAAAGCAAGGGGAAACTACAGCCGTAATTTTTCCCGAGGACATGCAGCTTTACTGTATGATTAAATGATGATGGCATCCTATTGGGTAAAATATTCCGGAGGTAAAATAGTCCCCCATTCGGATCTCCGGGCGGGGACTACTCAGGAGGATGTCGTTATCAGGAGAAAGAAAACTGGCGTTCTACGGATCGGAGTGTGGAATGTCAGATCCCTTAATCAGGCAGGTAGGTTAGAAAATTTAAAAAGGGAAATGGATAGGTTAAAGTTAGATATAGTGGGAATTAGTGAAGTTTGGTGGCAGGAGGAACAAGACTTCTGGTCAGGTGACTACAGGGTTATAAACACAAAATCAAATAGGGGTAATGCAGGAGTAGGTTTAATAATGAATAGGAAAATAGGAATGCGGGTAAGCCACTACAAACAGCATAGTGAACGCATTATTGTGGCCAAGATAGATACGAAGCCCACACCTACTACAGTAGTACAAGTTTATATGCCAACTAGCTCTGCAGATGATGAAGAAATTGAAGAAATGTACGATGAAATAAAATAAATTATTCAGATAATGAAGGGAGACGAAAATTTAATAGTAATGGGTGACTGGAATTCGAGTGTAGGAAAAGGGAGAGAAGGAAACATAGTAGGTGAATATGGATTGGGGCTAAGAAATGAAAGAGGAAGCCGCCTAGTAGAATTTTGTACAGAGCACAACTTAGTCATAGGTAACACTTGGTTTAAGAATCATGAAAGAAGGTTGTATACGTGGAAGAACCCTGGAGATACTAAAAGGTATCAGATAGATTATATAATGGTAAGACAGAGATTTAGGAACCAGGTTTTAAGTTGTAAGACATTTCCAGGGGCAGATGTGGACTCTGACCACAATCTATTGGTTATGACCTGTAGATTAAAACTGAAGAAACTGCAAAAATGTGGGAAATTAAGGAGATGGGACCTGGATAAACTGAAAGAACCAGAGGTTGTACAGAGTTTCAGGGAGAGCATAAGGGAACAATTGACAGGAATAGGGGAAAGAAATACAGTAGAAGAATGGGTAGCTCTGAGGGATGTAGTAGTGAATGCAGCAGAGGATAAAGTAGGTACAAAGACGAGGGCTGCTAGAAATCCTTGGGTAACAGAAGAAATATTGAATTTAATTGATGAAAGGAGAAAATATAAAAATGCAGTAAATGAAGCAGGCAAAAAGGAATACAAACGTCTCAAAAATGAGATTGACAGGAAGTGCAAAATGGCTAAACAGGGATGGTTAGAGGACAAATGTAAGGATGTAGAGGCTTATCTCACTAGGGGTAAGATAGATACTGCCTACAGGAAAATTAAAGAGACCTTTGGAGAGAAGAGAACCACGTGTATGAATATCAAGAGCTCAGATGGCAGCCCAGTTCTAAGCAAAGAAGGGAAGGCAGAAAGGTGGAAGGAGTATATAGAAGGTTTATACAAGGGCGATGTACTTGAGGACAATATTATGGAAATGGAAGAGGATGTAGATGAAGACGAAATGGGAGATACGATACTGCGTGAAGAGTTTGACAGAGCACTGAAAGACCTGAGTCGAAACAAGGCCCCTGGAGTAGACAACATTCCATTAGAACTACTGACGGCCTTGGGACAACCAGTCCTGACAAAACTCTACCAGCTGGTGAGCAAGATGTATGAGGCAGGCGAAATACCCTCAGACTTCAAGAAGAATATAATAATTCCAATCCCAAAAATAGCAGGTGCTGACAGATGTGAAAATTACCGAACTATCAGTTTAATAAGCCACGGCTGCAAAATACTAACGCGAATTCTTTACAGACGAATGGAAAAACTGGTAGATGCAGACCTTGGGGAGGATCAGTTTGGATTCCGTCGGAATGTTGGAACACGTGAGGCAATACTGACCTTACGACTTATCTTAGAAGAAAGATTAAGAAAAGGCAAACCTACGTTTCTAGCATTTGTAGACTTAGAGAAAGCTTTTCACAATGTTGACTGGAATACTCTTTTTCAAATTCTAAAGGTGGCAGGGGTAAAATACAGGGAGCGAAAGGCTATTTATAATTTGTACAGAAACCAGATGGCAGTCATAAGAGTCGAGGGGCATGAAAGGGAAGCAGTGGTTGGGAAAGGAGTGAGACAGGGTTGTAGCCTCTCCCCGATGTTATTCAATCTGTATATTGAGCAAGCAGTAAAGGAAACAAAAGAAAAATTTGGAGTAGGTATTAAAATTCATGGAGACGAAGTAAAAACTTTGAGGTTCGCTGATGACATTGTAATTCTGTCAGAGACGGCAAAGGACTTGGAAGAGCAGTTGAACGGAATGGACAGTGTCTTGAAAGGAGGATACAAGATGAACATTAACAAAAGCAAAACGAGGATAATGGAATGTAGTGAAATTAAATCGGGTGATGCTGAGGGAATTAGATTAGGAAATGAGACACTTAAAGTAGTAAAGGAGTTTTGCTATTTAGGAAGTAAAATAACTGATGATGGTCGAAGTAGAGAGGATATAAAATGTAGACTGGCAATGGCAAGGAAAGCGTTTCTGAAGAAGAGAAATTTGTTAACATCGAATATAGATTTATGTATCAGGAAGTCGATTCTGAAAGTATTTGTTTGGAGTGTAGCCATGTATGGAAGTGAAACATGGACGATAACTAGTTTGGACAAGAAGAGAATAGAAGCTTTCGAAATGTGGTGCTACAGAAGAATACTGAAGATAAGGTGGATAGATCACGTAACTAATGAGGAGGTATTGAATAGGATTGGAGAGAAGAGAAGTTTGTGGCACAACTTGACTAGAAGAAGGGATCGGTTGGTAGGACATGCTTTGAGGCATCAAGGGATCGCAAATTTAGCATTGGAGGGCAGCGTGGAGGGTAAAAATCATAGAGGGAGACCGAGAGATGAGTACACTAAGCAGATTCAGAAGGATGTAGGTTGCAGTAGGTACTGGGAGATGAAGCAGCTTGCACAGGATAGAGTAGCATGGAGAGCTGCATCAAACCAGTCTCAGGACTGAAGACAACAACAACAACAACAACACTCAATCCTTCCACTATCTCTTCACAAGTACCACTTTCTTCATAGGGTTGTCTTTCCCCTCTTGTTTTACTTGGCAACTGATAAGAATGTTTCGTTAGAGGAGACATTGTTTCCAATAATGTCTTCTCTTTCAACTCAGGTCATTTTAAAGGAATGTCACTCTTCAGTAATAAAAATGTATTGCTGAGTACTGCAGTTACAAAATGATCAGAAAGCTTTTTTCATTATCAGAAAGCTTTTTTCATTGGATAAAGGATTAATAATAAGAATTAACAGAATAAATGACAACTTAATTGGTAGCTGCACAAGCATATAAAATAATGGAGTTTTTAAATCATTGTCAGTTAAGTCAGTTCATTTACTATCAGCAAAAATATAACATATTATTTTCTAAAAGTGATGACTATATAGCATGCACATGGTAAACAAAAAGCAGAAGCATAATTCATTGATTTAGAATTCCCCAACTTACATTAATCTCATAATGTTAAAATAAATGAACATTTCAATAAAGACTCCAGAATTAATGTCACTGTTCTATACACAAGCTGCTGAAGTTGTATCTGACAGCTCACACAAAGAGGATGTGCATTCACTTACATCAAAGTTCTGCCGGAGGCGGTCCGGGTTGGTGCTCTTGGGTATGGCAGCCACACCGAGTTGTATGATGTAGCGCAACAGCACCTGGGCATTTGTCTTCCCGTGCTTCTGTGCGATTTGTGAAACCACTGGGTTAGTCATCTGGTCTCGCTTTGGCAGTCTGAAATTGAAAGTAAAAGTCTGATTGCTTGTTTCAGAAGGATGTGAAGATGTAAGGTGTTGCTACACAGCATATTGAACACCTGACCACCCCTGTGCAGTTATTCAACAACTATATACGTGCTCATCAGGCTACTGTGCAGTGCACAGCAGACCACACTTTAAGGTGGGTGCCAGGTTGAGATTCATTGGGAGAGTCCTTAGAAAATGTAGTCCATCAACAAAGTAGGTGGCTCACAAAACACTCGTTCGACTTATACTTGAGTATTGCTCATCGGTGTGGGATCTGTACCAGATCAGGTTGACGGAGGAGATAGAGAAGATCCAAAGAAGAGCAGCACGTTTCATCACAGGGCTATTTGGTAACCGTGATAACGTTATGGAGATGTTTAGCAAACTCAAGTGGCAGACTCTGCAAGAGAGGCGCTCTGCATTGTGGTGTAGCTTCCTCGCCAGGTTTCAAGAGGGTGCGTTTCTCGATGGGGTATCGAATATATTGCTTCCCCCTACTTATACCTCCTGAGGAGATGACAAATGTAAAATTAGAGAGATTTGAGCGAGCACAGAGGCTTTCAGACAGTCGTTCTTCCCACGAACCATACGCGACTGGAACAGAAAAGGGAGGTAATGACAGAGGCACGTAAAGTGCCCTCTGCCACACACCGTTGGGTGGCTTGTGGAGTATAAATGTAGATGTAGATGTAAATTTGATTTAAAACAGAGTAACTGACATACACTGATTGTTCCATAGATCTGTGGCATGGAGAACCTCTAGGGCATGGACTATGTATATAATACAATAATACTATAACAAAAATACATCTATACACATTGTAACAATAATGTATGTATGTTTGTTTTGGTATATATTTATGTTCCACATCTCCTCCTAAACCACTGGGCAGTGCACAGCAGACGACACTTTAAGGTGGGTGCCAGGTTGAGATTCATTGGGAGAGTCCTTAGAAAATGTAGTCCATCAACAAAGTAAGTGGCTTACAAAACATTCGTTCGACCTATACTTGAGTATTGCTCGTCAGTGTGGGATCCATACCAGATCGGGTTGACGGAGGAGATAGAGAAGATCCAAAGAAGAGCGGCACGTTTCGTCACAGGGTTATTTGGTAACTGTGATAGCATTGTGGAGATGTTTCACAAACTCAAGTGGCAGACTCTGCAAGAGTGGCGCTCTGCATTGTGGTGTAGCTTGCTCACCAGGTTTCGAGAGAGTGTGTTTCTCGATGAGGTATCGAATATATTGCTTCTCCCTATTTATACCTCCCGAGGAGATCACGAATGTAAAATTAGAGAGATTTGAGCGCGCACGGAGGCTTTCAGACAATCGTTCTTCCCGCAAATCATACACGACTGGAACAGAAAAGGGAGGTAATGACAGTGGCACGTAAAGTGCCCTCCGCCACACACCGTTGGGTGGCTTGCAGAGTATAAATGTAGATGTAGATGTAAATTTGATTTAAAACAGAGTAACTGACATACACTGATTGTTCCTTAGATCTGTGTCATGGAGAAACTCTAGGATATGGACTATGTATATAATACAATAATACTATAACAAAAATACATCCATACACATTGTAATAATAATGTATGTATGTATGTTTTGGTATATATTTATGTTCCACATCTCCTCCTAAACCACTGGGCTGATCTCAACCAAACTTGGTACACATATCCCTTACTGTCAGTCAACAATTGCTGTTGGGATAAGAACCAACTATCATAGTTCAGGAGATATGAAGTCATAAACAATGAGATTTGTGAAATCTGCTGCCTCATGCATGATGTGCAGTTAAAATCTTCTGGGTTGTTATGCCGCATCACATTTCTTCAAACAATCGATGTTTTCACCCCTCTGCTGGGATCTTCTTCAGGATATTGTGGTGTCCATGGTAGATTGGACATTGTCAGAGACCAGTGTTGCCTTCTCTTATTGTTCAGAGGTTTATGAATAGAGCCATATTTGTGTTACTTGTATCAGTTACGTGTGTTACTTGGTTACTATGAAATACAATGGAGATCATAATGGGGTAGTTTCTCCAGATGTTTGCAACTGTGGCCAAGTGGTTCTAGGTGCTTCGGTCCAGAACCACGTGGCTGCTACGGTCGTAGGTTCGAATCCTGCCTTGGGCTTTGATGTGTGTGATGTCCTTAGGTTAGTTATGTTTAAGTAGTTCTAAGTCTAGGGTACTGATGACCTCAGATGTTAAGTCCCATAGTGCTTAGAGCCATTTGAACTAATGTGTATTTCTATGAATGGTCTGACAGTTTTGCTATGCAGTCACCCTTGTCAGCAGTAGCAGCTGACATTTTTATGGAGCATTTTGAAAGGCATTATGTAGTGCTCATTTGAAACCTTCCTGTTGGCTCCACTATGTGGATGACACATTTATTATATGGCCATATGGCAAAGAAGAGCTCCATGGGTTCCACAATTTCTTAAATGGTATTCACCTCAAAATCAGCTTCACCTTGGAGGTTGAGGGTGAGGTCAGTCTACTAATTCTGGACATGCTGGTATATATCTGACAACTCTCGAGGACTAAGAATGTATAGAAAGCCTATTAACACAAAGAGGTATTTAGATGCCACTTCACACCACCATCAAGCCCAGAAGTAAGCACTGCTCAGTACTCTGCTTTCATGTGCTTCCCTCATTAGAGATGACAACAGCATGGAATCTTTTAAAGAAGATAGTGCAGACCAATGGCTATGGCAGTTTTTTCATAGATAGGGCTTTTAAGCAAAATATTGATTATGTTAATAGTAAGAATGTGGAACCACCTTCTCACTCTGTTAAGTTATTTGCTTCTGGGATCACTGGCCCCATAAGCAGAAGTCTAAGAAAGATAGTATTCAGACAGTTTTCTTCAGTCAAAACAAAGTAAATGACTTTTCCAATAGAAAACGGATGCACTTGATTGCCTCCACACTGTGGTCATCCACAAAATGATGTGTGGCTGCGGCAAAGTGTATATAGCCAAGGTTGTTAAAAAACCTATTAAGAAACATTAATTCCATAGACAGCTGAAAGAAAGTATGAAAACAGTGGTAGCAGAACATCAAGGGAATTGTTGTCTGGACACTGATTTCAACATCATACATGTGCTGGGTAAGGAAACCAACATCTATAGAAGAAAACTCCAAGAACTGATTGAAATATCTAAGAATGCATATCACTTTGACAGAGAGGATGGCTATAGACTTCTGGCATTATAGCTCTCCACCTTCAAGGGAGTGAATACAGGGTCGTGGCAAGAGAGAGAGTAAGACAAAGAATGACCTGGAGGCCACCTCTGCAAACAATAATATCATGGATAAACATTCCCCCTCTTATGATCTGCCTGCTTTGCTTCTAGCCAATGGTGTGGTCCTCCCAATAGCAGCAGAAGGAATTTTAATCAATAACCCTTCTCCATCATAATTACGGGATAAATCCCTTTCTAACCAATGACATTGGCCCACCAATGGTAGCCACAGGAGTTTTAGCTAGCGACCCAGTTCTTCGGCATTAGCGTGGGAAAACTTCTCTTACTTTCCAATTACAATGGTCCATCAGTGGTAGCCCAAGATTTTTACCCAACAATCTCACTTCCCCAGCACAAGTGCAGGAAAACTACCCTTTATAAGAGAAGATGACGCTGGTCTCTGACAGTGTTCAATCTACAGTGGATCACCATACGATCCTCAAGAAGATTCCAGCCAAGCGATTGAAACATCAACTGTTTGAAGAAATATGATGCGGCATGACAATGCAGAAGATTTTGACATCAGTGGCAATGGCCATAAAAGTCTGCAGACATACAGATTACTCCTGTGTTCACAGACAGTACCCACAAATGTCATTAATGGCACCTACAAAATTATATTGTGGTACCACATATAGTTCAAGAGATATGATGTCATATGCACTGAGATCTGAGAGAAACTGCTTTTATTACTTCTTTGCTATCAACTACTAACTCTGTTCACTATATGCTCTGCAGACAGTGTCCACATATATCACTGAATGTATCTACACAAACACATTTCAAGAGATATGACATGCTAAACACTGCGATGCATGAAAAACTGTGGTATCATGCATGTAGTTTTAAACATTTATTTTTATTACTGAGACACTCTCACAGTCGAGTCAACTCCAGGAAACTTCTGACACTGAGTAAGCCAAAGATAAAATAAAATGTTCTAGCCTTTACCATGTGTGCCCAGCTGGGAACATCCCAACTGAGTACACATGGCAAAGGCTAGAATGTTTTATTTTACTTTTGACTTGAGCATAGCTGCTCCAAATTCTGACTATTGCTTTTCAACAGTGTAATTTTATGATTTAGCAACATTTCATTCTGATGAAGGTGCCCCCTGTATGTATCTAAACCTAGGTCACTGTACCTACCATTCATGTGCAACTGGTTGGCTGTTCGATCCTATGTTGAAACTAGTATATGGCTGCTGAGTAATCAGGCATGTTCAAAACTAGAACTATTGATGTCATTTGAGTAGGCTAATTTTGTGATGTATAGAAGAGCATGTAGGCTGTTTTATTTGCATTCAGCAACAGTTTACTTCTGTGAAGCCAGAATAGCAGCCTACTCATTGTATCTGATATCTGGTCACTCATTTATTGGACTGATGTGCTACTGAATAACAGATTTGTATAATCAGCAAATAGCACAGGAAAAGTTTTACGAAGGTTCAGGGGGAAATCATTAGTAAAAAGCAGAAAGAAAAGGGAGACCTAGAACAAAGCACTGTGGCACAACAGAAGTAATCAGGACTTTGCTAGAGCAAGTCCCTTCTTTTCTAGCATTAGCGACTTCAGCTACTGTGCTGTACATGCACAAGGGGCATAGAAGCACCCAAAGCAGAATTTGCATGGGGGGTGTGCCATAATTAGTTGAAAAATCTGAAATTGGTGAAAGTACAGAACCAAAGGTATTGTAGTAATCATGTGTTTGCAAACAAGCTATCTGTGAAGTGATAGCTTGTGTGTTGTAATCAGGCACCACTAACTTCAGTGTCAAATGGTGACGCAGTTAATACAAATGTACATGAAACATAAAGCTTTCGATCAAGCCCCCATGTAACTTAGCTCAAATTTCACCTGTGACATCCTTAACAAGAAATACATTACTACTTCACTACATTACATGGCACAATTTACTGTACATGTACACATGCTAAAGGAGTTTCCATGTGCTAACTAGTATCTCTTTTCCATTTTACACACAAATTTGTGTTTTCCTGTACAGTTGGATTCATAAAAACTTTGACCACATTTACCAATTTTAGCTACTTTCGTGGCAAACTTCCTGAAACATATCAATTTACTGGTGAGTTTTCTTGACATGGAACATATACTTTCTGCTGGTTAACACGTCGAGATAAAATTAGATGATAACTTGTGCACATTTGCCCCAGTTTTTCCAATGGAAAGTGAAATAATTTGTAAATTATTGAGTCTAAAAAGTGCCATTATTAAACTAAACATACCAGAAATTTTATATTTTTAAATGATTAATGGAAAATCTCATATAAAGATGTGAAACAAATACTAACAAAGAGATAGAGGGGCTGGCCAGTACTTACCACAGCCCAGTACAGACAATAGATACACAAATTTTGTGTATCTATCGGCAGTACTGAGCTGAGGTAAGTACTGGCCAGCCCCTCTATCTCTTTGTTAGTATTTTGTATTTTTATTATTTCTTCTCAGTGTAATAGACAACACATTTGTATTTAGGCTAGAAAGATGTAATAGGTGTACTTTTTCTGATTTTACTACGAGCTTTTAAAAATCTCAGGAATTAGCTTAAATGGAAACCGTTTCTTCTTTTAATATAAGATTAATAAACTTCTTTGTGTTAAATAGAACTGTCTGTGTAGAATTTATTTTAAAAACAGAAAACAGCCAATTTCCACGATCACTAGATCCATGATGGACAAGAGAGGAGAGGGGGGAGCACCAAAATAATTTGCCACTTGTGAGGGAAAATATTCTCCAGCTGCTCCGGTCTAAAGCGGTTCTTCATCTGCTCTTCTTATGCACCAACACGATTCGTGCTCATGTGATATAGTTGTACATAACGTAAGAAAATAAAGGGGTACGTGCTGGCTAGCATCCACAGGGATGGTCGCGCGGCCAGGAGGCCGCACCCCTGGCGCCCCCAGTGGGATGTAGGCGCAGACGGTGACGTCGAGGGCCCGGCAGAAGGCGCGCAGCTCGGCCTGCTGGAAGTAGGCATGCAGCTCCACCTGCAGGTTGGCAGGCCTGATGCGTGCCGACTGCCACACACGCTTCACCTGCCTCGCGTTGAAGTTGGACAGTCCGATAGACCGTGCACGGCCCACATCCACCTGATCCTCCATTGCCTGAAGGGCAATAAAGTGACATTGAATGTAAAGAAAATAAATGTCATGAATTTCAGTTTTGAGAGTGGAAATGACACACTAAATGAAATGTAGATGGCCTCTCTTTAGACAGTGTAAAAAATGCAAAATTTATGGGAATGAATATTGATTCTCATCTGGAGTACATAATTGCAAACAGAATGCCACCAGCATGTTATGCCTTTAGAGTCCTGTCATCAGTGTGTAAAGGCCAGTGTCTTTTATTCACATACACTCGATTCTTAGCTATGGATTTCTTTCCTGAGGAACATACGAACAAAATGTGAATGCAGTTTTCTGACTAAAAAAAAAAAAATTGAAACAATTTCTACCAAGGAATTAAACTGTACAATAAACTACCTGAGGAGATTCAAGAGGTTAGTGAAAGAAACTTATTAAAAGGCAGTTAAAAATATATTTTAAGGAATGCATACTACATCTACATCATCTTCCACAAGCCACCTAAAGGTGTCTGGTGGAGGGTACTTTCTGCACTACTATCTGAGCTGTCCAACCCTGCTCCATTTGTGAATAGCCCTTGGGAAGAATGATTGTGGGTAAGTGTCTGTATTGGCTCTAATTTCTTGAATTTTCTTCACATGGTCATTATGCAAGATGTATGTGTGTGTGTGTGTGGGGGGGGGGGACAAATATGTTTTTCAACTCTTCCCAGAAAGTGGTCTCTCAAAATTTCAATAGTAAATCTCTCCGTGAAGCACAATGCATCTCTTGTAATGTCTGCCAAAGGAGTTTGTTGAGCACCTCCGTAATGCTCTCGCGTCGACTAAATGATCCTGTGATGAAACATGCTCTTCGTTGGATCTTCTCTATCTCTTCTATCAGTGCTATCTGATAGGGATCCTAGATACATGAACAATATTCCAGAATCGGTCACACAAGCACCTTATAAGCCCCTTCCATTGCAGATGAATTACATTTTTGAAAGATTCTTCCTATGAATCTGAGTCTGGCACCTGCTTCACCCACTACTTGTTTTAAATGGTCATTCCACTTAAGGTTGCACTCGATAGTTACTCCTAGATATTTTACACCAGATATTGTTTCCATCAGTTGGTCACCAAAAGTGTACCTATACAGTAGTGGATTTCTTTCCTAATGTATGTCCAGTATGTTACATTTATTTACATTCATGGTCAACTGCCAGAGCCTGCACCATTCATCAGTTCTCTGGAGGTCATTTTATGACTCATTACTACCTTCCAGCAATGCTATTTTGTTGTAGACAACCATATGGTTTGCAAACAGTGTCAGTGATCATTTGACGCCTTCTACTATATCATTTATGTATACTGTAAACAGTAACAGTCATATCACACTTCCCTGGGGTATTCCAGGAATTACCTTTACATCTGTCAATTAAGAGCAAGGTGTTGAGTTCTGTCTGCAAAGAAGTCTTAAATCTAGTTGCAAATCTGCTGATACTCAATAAGCTCATATATTTTTCACTAAACGGCAGTGTGGGACAGCTGAAGTCAATGAACATGACATAAACCTGAACGCAGTTGTCTATGGCACTGTGGCTCTCATGGAGGAACAGAGTGAGCTGAGTTTCGCAAGATCTCTGTTTTTGGAATCTATATTAATTTGTATAGAGGTCATAATTCTTGAGCATAAAACATCTTCCATAATTCTACAACAGATTGATGTCAGCGATATACATCTATTTTTGTATGCATCAGTCCTACAGCCCATTTTAAAAACGGTAATGAACTGCACTTTCTTCCAATCACTAGGTACCCTTTGTTGCTCAACAATCTATGATAAATTTCTGCTAGAAGGGCAGCAAGTTCTTTTGCAAAATCTTTGTAGAATCCTGCAGGTATCTCATCTGGTCCCAGTGCCTTTACATTGCTAAGTGATTCTAGGTATTTTTCTATTCTGTGATCAGGTCTCTCAATATCTGCCATTTTGACGTTTGTATAAGTGAAAGAAGGGACCATGTTACGATCTTTCACTGTGAAACAATTTTGGAAGACCAAATTCAGTTTTCGGGCTTCTCTCTGTTATCTTCCATTTCAGTGCCAGTATGACAACTCACTGAATGAATAGATGATTTTTGACCCACTTACTGACTGTACATATGACCAAAACCTCTTAGGTTTTTTACTCAGACAAAGTTTCACTTTCAAGATCATTGATCACTACTCTCATTGCTGTCCTTACACTCATTTTCACTCTGGCTTTTATTTGGCAGCTAGGTTTTTACTTCTCTGGTATCTGAGACGAAGTTCTCTTTGTTTATGTAGCAGTTTTCTGGCATGGCTATTAACCCATGGTGGATCTTTCCCATCCCTTAAGACCTTACTCAGAAAATATTTGTCTAGGGCATATCACAGGATTCCTTTGAATTGTTTTCCACATATGGTGCTTATCACCGAATATTTGATAGTGACTGCTCAGATACTCTGAAATTTGTATCTTCTCACTCTTTCTAAGGAAAAATATCTTCGTACTTTTCTTAACATTCCTTGTCAGACCTGTAGTCACAGATGGTATCACAGCCTTATGATCGCTGATAGCTTCCTTTACATTAACTGATTCAATAAGTTCAGCTCTGCTTGTTACCAGGAGATCTAAGACATTAACCTCACAAGTTGGTGCTCTAACTATATTCTCAAAGTAATTTTTGGACAAGACATCCAGAACAATGTCACAAAAATCCCTGTCTCTGGCATCAGTTTTGATAGCATGACACTCCCAGTCTGTACCTGGTAAACTGTAGTCACCCCCCTTTTACAATGGCACGATCAGGAAAATTATTAATGCTATTCTGCAAGTTCTGTCTGAAGCATTCTATCACTAGAACTCCTAACCCAGGCAGTCTATAAAATCATCCAATTATCATTTTTGATTGAGCTTTGATACGTGATAACAAACATTCTCTAAGGACAATGTGGATAATTTATCAGGCAAATCATATTTGATCACAATATTCCATACAGTGAAGGTTTACTTGGATGACACAGAGTAGGGGTTTGGTAAAATGTTAACGGAAATAAGTAATAACAGTGAGTGACCATAAGACATCTTCCATTTCTCATAACACTTTCACTCTATGTTTTTTCCTTCTTTTCTCTTTTTCCCCTGGAAACCCTTTCTCCAAACTCTATACAGTATACAATACCAGCACCTTATGCTCTTTCTAAGCTCAACATTTCGCTCCTAATAAAGGGATGCTGACAGTTCTAGAAGCTAGAGATTGGGAATTTATGGTACACAAAATGCAAACCAAACACTGTCACTATGGTCCTGATGCAACTGATGGAGCATTTAGTCTTACATTGTGAAATAATCTGTGTATAGTGTGTGTGTTGCATCTGCAGTGTCTGGGACAGAGAAATGAATTAATAGTGTAGCACGAGCCTTTTACATTATTACGTAACTTCTTTACAAAATTACGCAGAGGTGAAAAAGGCATGGGACAGACATATGAACATATACAGATGGTGGTATTGTCGTATACACAAGGTATAAAAGGGCAATGCATTGGCAGAGCTGTTATTTGTACTCAGGTGGTGAATGTGAGAGGGTTTCTGATGCAATTATGGCCACACGATGGGCATTAACAGGCTTTGAACATAGAATGGTAGTTGGAGCTACATTCGTGGGACAGTTCACTTCAGAAATAATTAGGGAATTCAATATTCCGAGTTCCACAGTATCGAGAGTGTGCCAAGAATGTCAGATAAGGGGTGTTACCTCTCACCATGAACAACATAGTGGTCTTGACTTAGCGATCCAGAGCAGCACCATTTATGTAGAGTTGTCAGTGCTAACAGACAAGCAAAACTGCATGGAATAACTGCAGAAATCAGTGTGGGATGTACGACGAATCCATCTGTTATGGTGTGGCAAAATTTGGTGTTAATTTGATATGGCAGCAGATGACCGACGTGCGTGCATCAACTTGACTCGTGACTATATCGGTTGGAGCCAAGACAATTGGAAAGTTGTGGTCCGGTCAGATGAGTTCCAATTTCAGTTGGTAAGAGCTGACGGTAGGGTTCGAGCATGATGCAGACCCCGTGAAACTGTGGACCCTGGTTGTCAACATGGCACTGTACAAGCTGGTGTGGCTTCATAATGGTTTGGACAGTGTTTACATGGAACAGATCACTGACTGGAAATGGTTATGTTGGGCTACTTGGAGACCATTTGCAGCCATTCGTGGACTTCATGTTTCCAAACAATGAAAGAATTTTTACGGATGACAATATGCCACCTCACCGGGCCGTAATTAATTGTGATTGGTTTGAAGAACATTCTGGACAATTCCAGCAAATGATTTAGCCCCCCAGATCACCCAACGTGATCCCCATCAAACATTTATGGGAGATAATCGAGAGGTCAGTTCATGCACAATACCCTACACTGCCAACACTTTCACAATTGTGGACACGCGGAGAGTCAGTGTGGTTCAGTATTTCTGTACAGGCTTGCAACAACTCGTTGAGCCCAGGCCGTGTCGAGCTGCTGCAGTACGCCGTGCAAAAGAAGGTCTCACATGATACTGGGAGGTATCCCATGCCTTTTGTCACTTCAATGTATTGTCCACCAGTGATATGCAAAATTAATTGATTTCCGTGATATCTCAAGGCCACAACCAACCATCTGTCCAATTCTTTTAATATGTATGCAAATTCCTGGGGTGTAAATCAATTATGTTATTTTCATATTTCATAAACTGCAATACCATGATATGTCCAACTGGTCTGTGAAAGTGATTAACACTACTACTACTACTACTACTACTACTACTACTACTACCTCCACTAGCACCACCATCACTACTGATGCATTGGGGTGTGTGAGACTGAGCTGCTTCTGGGACAGAATCATGACATCATCATACTGCACATAGGAACAGCACTAACATGGGAAAATGTAAGGGGAAAATGATATAACCTATTGTGACAGCACTGCTATGAAACATTTGTGATGAAAATGTCCTTTTGCTAAGTTAAACCATCCATCACATGGGTAAATGTTTAGGACCATAGTCTAACATACACAGTCATGCTATTCCTACTCATTTCTTGTATATTCTGTAACAGTGGCATATTAAGGGCCCAGCAAACCTCAGTGTAAAATATGGTAACCAACTGCAAAATAGTGAAGTTTACATTGATTTATAACATGTTTGTTCTCTGATACAGTGCATTCCTGTCCACAATAACGTACGTCACTGCAACAGTGCTGCAATTTAATGAAGGTAACCTTGTTATGCACTTAATCTTAAGATAAATCAAAAACAAAGATTCAATGACTTACCAAATGGGAAAGCGCTTGTAGATAGACACAATAAAAAACACCCAGAGAATTTCAAGCTTTCACAACTGACGGTTGCTTCGTCAGGAAAGAGGGAAAGAGAGGGAAAGATGAAAGTATGTGGGTTTTAAGGGAGAGGGTAAGCAGTGTCTATCTACAAGCGCTTTCCCGTTTGGTATATCATTAATCATAAGATAAGATGCATATACTGAGTTACAATTACAAACATTTACTTATATGATGAATTGAGATCACTGTCTAGGGGTTGAGATGTCCAAGTCACATTTTCGGAGCTACAGAATGAAACAGAACCTTGCAGCACCAGTAACTTATATTATCCAAAATTTTTAGAAGTCATGTTCACATCGGTTAATACAACATTTTGTTTCAGCTTGAGTAATGATATATATATTTTCTCAACAACTTCACTAAAAACACTCTCATAACTTTATTTAACTGTGGCTGACAAACAACACCTGCTATAACTAATTTTCTTGGCCTTTCACCAGTCCTTGTATATAAAAAAATATATATATTAAAAACAAAGATTCCAAGGCTTACCAAGCGGGAAAGTGCCGGTAGATAGGCACAATGAATAAAACACACAAAGACACACACAGAATTTTGAGATTTCACAACCGGCGGCTGCTTCGTCAGGAAAGAGGGAAGGAAAAGGAAAGATGAAAGGATGTGGGTTTTTAGGGAGAGGGTAAGGAGTCATTCCAATCCCGGGAGCGGAAAGACTTACCTTAGGGGGAAAAAAGGATAGGTATATACTCGCGCACACACACACACACACACACACACACACACACACACACACACACACACACACATCCATCCATACATACACAGACACAAGCAGACATATTTAAAGGCAAAGAGTAAGGGCAGAGATGTAAGTCGAGGCGGAAGTGTGGAGGCAAAGATGTTGTTGAAAGACAGGTGAGGTATGAGTGGCGGCAACTTGAAATTAGCAGAGATTGAGGCCTGGTGGATAACGAGAAGAGAGGATATATTGAAGGGCAAGTTCCCATCTCCGGAGTTCGGATAGGTTGGTGTTGGTAGGAAGTATCCAGATAACTCGGACGGTGTAACACTGTCTCAAGATGTGCTGGCCTTGCACCAAGGCATGTTTAGCCACAGGGTGATCCTCATTACCAACAAACATTGTCTGCCTGTGTCCATTCATGCGAATGGACAGTTTGTTGCTGGTCATTCCCACATAGAAAGGGACCGTTTTATATGGAATGGGTGGCAGCTGTCATAATGGAGGTACTGTTGCTTGTTGGTGGGTTTGATGTGGAAGCTGGTCATTGGATGTGTGAAGCTGGTCATTGGACAGATGGAGGTCAACGTCAAGGAAAGTGGCATGGGATTTGGAGTAGGAACAGGTGAAGCTGATGGAACCAAAGGAGTTGAGGTTGGAGAGGAAATTCTGGAGTTGTTCTTCACTGTGAGTCCAGATCATGAAAATGTCATCTATAAATCTGTACCAAACTTTGGGTCAGCAGGCTTGGGTAACCAAGAAGGCTTCCTCTAACCGACCCGTAAATAGGTTGGCATATGAGGGGGCCATCCTGGTAACCATGGTTGTTCCCTTTAATTGTTGGTATGTCTGGCCTTCAAAAGTGAAGAAGTTGTGGGTCAGGATGAAGCTGGCTAAGGTGACGAGGAAAGAGGTTTTAGGTAGGGTGACAAGTGACCGGCGTGAAAGGAAGTGCTCCATTGCAGCAAGGCCCTGGACATGCGGGATATTTGTGTATAGGGAAGTGGCATCAGTGACAGCTGCCACCCATTCCATATCGAACGGTCCCTTCCCTACAGCCTAGGCCTTCGTGGCAAACGAATCTGCTCCAGTCCTGAATCCCTGGACCATTACACCAAAAACCTGAAAACAGCTTTCGCATCCCGAAACTACCCTCCCGACCTGGTACAGAAGCAGATAACCAGAGCCACTTCCTCATCCCCTCAAACCCAGAACCTCTCACAGAAGAACCCCAAAAGTGCCCCACTTGTGACAGGATACTTCCCGGGACTGGATCAGACTCTGAATGTGGCTCTCCAGCAGGGATACGACTTCCTAAATCCCCAAAATGAGATCCATCCTTCATGAAATCCTCCCCACTCCACCAAGAGTGTCTTTCCACCTTGCACCTAACCTTCGTAACCTCTTGGTTCATCCCTATGAAATCCCCAAACCACCTTCCCTACCCTCTGGCTCCTACCCTTGCAACCGCTCCCGGTGTAAAACCTGTCCTATGCACCCTCCCACCACCACCTACTCCAGTCCTGTAACCCGGAAGGTGAACACGATCAAAGGCAGAGCCATGTGTGAAAGCACCCACGTGATTTACCAACTGACCTGCCTACACTGTGACGCTTTCTATGTGGGAATGACCAGCAACAAACTGTCCATTCGCATGAATGGACACAGGCAGACAGTGTTTGTTGGTCATGAGTATCACCCTGTGACTAAACATGCCTTGGTGCATGGCCAGCACATCTTGGCACAGTGTTACACCGTCCGGGTTATCTGGATACATCCCACCAACACCAACCTATCCGAACTCCGGAGATGGGAACTTGCCCTTCAATATATCCTCTCTTCTCGTTATCCACCAGGCCTCAATCTCCGCAATGTCCCCTTCCTGGGACAATGAATTCATGGTGTTCTTATTTCAATTTCCTGGAGTGTATAATGGAAAATGTTATACCTATACTGTAGTACCATTTGGGCTGAATGTATCTGTTGCAGAGTTTATCAGAGCTTTAGATTATTAGATTTAGATTTAGAGTATTAGATTTAGATTTATAAGAGCTTTAGATTATGTGTTGGGAAAGGAATTGTTACATAAATTAACTATATATGTAGATGATATTTTGGTATCCAGTAAAAGTTGGGAAGAACACATAGGGTTACTTAAAGAAATTTGTGAGGAGTTTAGAAAAGGAGGAATCTCACTGAAGTTATCGAAACGTAAATTTGCAGTGAAACAATTAAAATTTTTGGGGCACATTATATCTGACAATGGAATTATGCCAGATGATGAGAAAATTGAAGCAATTGCACAGTTTCCACCACCTAGGAAAAAGAAACAGCTAAAGTCATTTCTCAGACTGTGTGGATTCTATAGGAAGTATTGTGCTACTCAGGCTCTTAATGCACCTTGTTTAGGGAATTTGCTTAAAAAGAATACTGTATGGGATTGGAATAAATATTGTCAGATTGCTTTTGAAGAGATTAAACATCAGTTGGTAAATAGTAAAATCTTATGTAGGCCAGATTTTGGGTTGCCTTTCTGTATTATGACTGACAGTAGTAACTGTGGTTTAGGGGCACACCTTTTCCAAGTGAGAAGTCAGAATGGGGTGGAAGAACATAGATCTATTGCTTTTGCCAGCAGGACATTGCAGAAACACGAGAGGCAGTACACCATTACAGAAAAAAAACTATTAGCCGTTCATTGGGCTTTCTCCAAATTTAAGAATTATTTATTGGGTCGTGAGGTGATAGTCTTTTCAGATCATAAAGCACTATCCTACTTACAAGAATGTAAATTATACCATACTAGAATCACGAGATAGGCACTTTTTCTTCAGCGGTTTAACTACACCATCAAATATATTAAAGGTGATGAAAATTGCATAGCAGATGCTCTTTCAAAGCATCCTTTAGGAGAATCTATTGGTGGCCATGGTGATGAAGGAGGGAATGAATTTAAAATTATGTATTTAAAAGAGATAAATGAGGAGAAAGATGTCTTGAAAATCTGCAGTGACATTAGACGGTTTCAGAATCATGATGAAGAGTGGAAACTGGTGAAAAGTTATATTGGAAAGAAGGGAAAAGAAAAAGTAGGGCAGTATTACAAAGTTCATAGGGGAATATTATTTCGGAGGATGAAGGAAGATAGTGAGGTATGGAAGTTATGTTGGCCATATGAATTTGTCAAATTACTTGTAAAATATACCCATGAAAGTTATGGTCACTGTGGGGCAGCAAAATGTATACAAAAGATTCAAGAAAACATTTACTTTTACAATATGGCGAGAACTGCGAGGAAAATCTTGTCCACTTGTGACTTGTGTCAGAGAGACAAGGTAACCAATCAAACGAGTAGAGGTCAGATGCAAAATATACTTATGAAACAGCAGCTTGATGTTGTAGCAATTGACTTGTATGGGCGACTGCCAACCACTAGAGGAGGGTTTATGTATGTTTTTGTAGTGGTGGACTTATTTTCCAAATTTATTAAGTTGTACCCATTGAGGAATGCTACTAGCAAAAACATTATTTCATGTTTTACCCGTGACTATTTTAAATGTGTAGGTGTACCCAAGGCAATTCTTAGTGGCAACGGATCACAGTTTACATCCAAAAGTTGGGAAACATTTATATATAGAGAGGAGATCAACCACATACTTATTTCAGCTTATCACCCATCCAGCAACCCAGCCGAAAGATGCATGTGTGAAATTGGGAGATTATTTAGGACTTACTGTCATACTGACCACAACACTTGGATACATTACATTAGCAAACTTGAAGATGTGATGAATAGCTTACAGCACAGTTCAACAGGATTCTCTCCACATGAGATACTTTATGATAAAAAGCCACCAAATCCTATTAGTGAATTGATTGAGTTTCCAGCATGTAAACAGCTTGTCAAAAGAAGAGAGAGAGGAGATTGTAAGGAACAACCTGAAAAAGCAAGGGGAAATTAGGAAAAGTAGACATGATAAGAGGGGGAAAATGTGCGAGTTTAATGTGGGAGATTTACTCCTAGTGAAAACAGTAGAAAAGTCAAAATCATTGTGTGGGGAACTTAAGAAATTCTTTGATATTTACACTCCTGGAAATTGAAATAAGAACACGGTGAATTCATTGTCCCAGGAAGGTGAAACTTTATTGACACATTCCTGGGGTCAGATACATCACATGATCACACTGACAGAACCACATGCACATAGACACAGGCAACAGAGCATGCACAATGTCGGCACTAGTACAGTGTATATCCACCTTTCGCAGCAATGCAGGCTGCTATTCTCCCATGGAGACGATCATAGAGATGCTGGATGTAGTCCTGTGGAACGGCTTGCCATGCCATTTCCACCTGGCCCCTCAGTTGGACCAGCGTTCACGCTGGACGTGCAGACCGCGTGAGACGACGCTTCATCCAGTCCCAAACATGCTCAATGGGGGACAGATCCGGAGATCTTGCTGGCCAGGGTAGTTGACTTACACCTTCTAGAGCATGTTGGGTGGCACAGGATACATGCGGACGTGCATTGTCCTGTTGGAACAGCAAGTTCCCTTGCTGGTCTAGGAATGGTAGAACGATGGGTTCAATGATGGTTTGGATGTACCGTGCACTATTCAGTGTCCCCTCGACGATCACCAGAGGTGTACGGCCAGTGTAGGAGATCGCTCCCCACACCATGATGCCGGGCGTTGGCCCTGTGTGCCTCGGTCGTATGCAGTCCTGATTGTGGCGCTCACCTGCATGGCGCCAAACATGCATACGACCATCATTGGCACCAAGGCAGAAGTGACTCTCATCACTGAAGACGACACGTCTCCATTCGTCCCTCCATTCACGCCTGTCGCGACACCACTGGAGGCGGGCTGCACGATGTTGGGGCGTGAGCGGAATACGGCCTAACGGTGTGCGGGACCATAGCCCAGCTTCATGGAGACGGTTACGAATGGTCCTCACCGATACCCCAGGAGCAACAGTGTCCCTAATTTGCTGGGAAGTGGCGGTGCGGTCCCCTACGGCACTGCGTAGGATCCTACGGTCTTGGCGTTCATCCGTGCGTCGCTGCGGTCCGGTCCCAGGTTGACGGGCACGTGCACCTTCCGCCGAACACTGGCAAAAACATGAATGTACTGTGGAGACCTCACGCCCCACGTGTTGAACAATTCGGTGGTACGTCCACCCGGCCTCCCGCATGCCCTCTATACGCCCTCGCTCAAAGTCCGTCAACTGCACATACGGTTCACGTCCATGCTGTCGCGGCATGCAACCAGTGTTAAAGACTGCGATGGAGCTCCGTATGTCACGGCAAACTGGCTGACACTGACGGCGGCGGTGCACAAATGCTGCGCAGCTAGCGCCATTCGACGGCCAACACCACGGTTCCTGGTGTGTCCGCTGTGCTGTGTGTGTAATCATTGCTTGTACAGCCCTCTTGCAGTGTCCGGAGCAAGTATGGTGGGTCTGACACACCGGTGTCAATGTGTTCTTTTTTCCATTTCCAGGAGTTTATATAGGACCATTTGTGATATCTGAGAACCCTCATCGAAATGCCTATAGGTTGATCTATCCTGAATCTAGAAAACTTTTTGGTCTACGTAACATCACGGAGTTGAAGCATTATAAAAGTCCAAGCTAAGTTTACAGTGTCACAATTTTGAAAACTTGGGACTCTGTCTTGATCTGTATCTTTGCTGTTTAATCTTGCATTTTGCTTTGTATATATTTATGGTTATTACAATGAATATCTTATGCTCTCGCCTTGCATGATGAGTGCAAAACTTAAATGTTTCTTTATACTCATGTGATTTGAAAATATAGATTTTTAATCTTAGTATCATTGTGTTAGTGTAAGTTGATGAGGCTATACTTCATCTGTTTGAATATGGCTATGTTGTGCTCAAAAGAGCTTATTTATTTAGACATTATGCTTAATATCTTTGTTATTGATATTTATTATACACAGTGTAAACTGTTTGTAACATTTTGTTACTGAAGATCCTTTATGAACCAGACTTTATGAGTAACTGACCAACACACTCTTATGCTAAGTATTTGTGTTGGGGAGAGAAGTTTTCATGTTTCTATTCTTGTTTATGCTTATGGAGTTTTAACTTTTGTATTATCATTTTTGTTGGATAATTTTGTCTTGTCCAATAACTATGGACTTTTAACGCAGTATTGGGCCATGTTGCTTCAAGACAGATCACTAGTCTAATCTTGTTTGAAAACATGTGCACTGTGCACATAAGCAGATACCTGGACAGGCATTTACTCTTGAACCAGTGAAACAATTATCATTTCTGTGAGAAACGTACCTGAACTATAGTTTTAGAACACTTATATATGCTATACATTGGCCGGCCGCGGTGGTCTCGCGGTTCTAGGCTCTCAGTCCGGAACTGCGCGACTGCTACGGTCGCAGGTTCGGATCCTGCCTCGGGCATGGATGTGTCTGATGTCCTTAGGTTAGTTAGGTTTAATTAGTTCTAAGTTCTAGGCGACTGATGACCACAGATGTTAAGTCGCATAGTGCTCAGAGCCATTTGAACCATTATTGCTATACATTGTTTTTCTTGTTGAGGCATAACTCACAAAATATGAGTACTTAAGTATAATAATTTGTACCATTGCCTGTTGTGAGGCTTATCCACTATTACCTCAAGTATATATGGATTTAATAGGATACCATACACTTTAGAAATGTACATTTTGATTTACTGATATCTAACATAAAAACACAATGATAGGACTGGAAAGAAATAACAGTAGATGAGATTCTTCAGTGGTAAACTTTTATTCGTGAATCCTTTTTACGTAGTATTTAAATTTCTTTATGCCTTGCGTTATTACTTAGTCAAAATTCCGGAGATGTGACGTTTGTTCTATACCACTGAGACATCTCATTCGAAACTTACCTTGCCACTGACAATGTTGTGTTTGTAATACACAAACACCTAGGTAATTCTGTCAAGATTTGATTCTGAGATCTATGAAACGACTGTGAAAGCAGTCTATATATGATAAAACTGTACACTCTAAATGACATTAGAAATCTGGAATTAATCACTTACTGAAGATATACATTGAAACAGCAGATATCAAAATGCTGACAATTTCACTTACTTATGCACAAAGCTATGAAACTTTGGTTTTGTTGCGTGGTCAGCTCAGTATGGGTTAATTGAATGGGGAGTAGAAGTCATGTCTTATGACATAGGCAACTACACTAACCACAAATTTACACTCGTGAAGTGAGTTATATGCTACGATATGGATATGTGACTGCGAGAAGTTATGACCAGAGTAACCTGTCTTTACTACAAAGTATGTGAGTTGAAGTATGAGGATGAAAAACTGCAATTAATCTTGAGTGAACCAGCGTTCATACTCTAATAGTGATGGTGATCCTGTTTTGCCACAGTTGTGTATACTATGTGGTTCTCATGGAGACACATAGACGCTGTGCACCTTGGTACTGGTTGGACTTCTGCATACTGTTTAGTCTTGTGTCCTGTGCATATGGCCAAGATTGATTGAAGGCTGAGTATTGGTGGCAGAAGGTGGATGATTCTGCAATATAATTAACTAATCTATATGTTTTATGTGACAAAGGAACTGGGTATGGAGAGAGGACTACACACTGTACATAGATGTACACTTAACATGATTACACATTGCCTATGCCATCAGTAGAGGGAATTTTCATATATATGGTTTTTTTTATATTTTCTTTGAATTTTAGGATTAGAAGCGTGTTTGCTATTTTATTATCTTATATTGAAAAACTGACCTGACCAAGCAATTGCTAGATTCTGTTCTGATCAGTTGAGAAAACAACAACTCTTTTATGTGGATGGAGCTCTGTATCTCCGCAGATTTATGTTTTACTGACTAACTCTGAAAGAAATTGATCTTGTATAGACACAGAACATGAGATAAGGGTAGGTTGGATGAGTGTCAGCATGGAGTGGATTAGGATTAGAGGATAAAGTACATGCAGGAACTGACAAACACAAAACTTTGTGTAGTATTTACATGTATTCACTTTATTACTATTTAATTTATATTTGTGAGAAAAGTATTTTCCCACTACATTTGACGGGGTTTACAGATTCCCATTGCAATGCCACCTTTGAATTTGTAAATTTGAATTATTTTATACATATGTACAAGTGAAGCATGATACCACTGATGATGGCTGGGTTAAAATGATCCCATTGCACTGCCATTTCTAAACTCTCACTTTTTAGCTATTTTACGATACATTATGGAAAACTTATTGATATGAGGACTCTGAGACGCTTATTTAACTGAGATTGTTCAAATGATACTCTTTACATCAAAAAAATATTAGCCACATATTTCTCAGTAGATGTCTGAACTAAACTGAAAATAACCTTTTTAGCTGATGTTAAAACCAAGTCGATATAAGACCACATTTATCTCTTTTATGTCTTACTTTTAGTGTCTAATATATTTGTACAATCATTATATAAATATGTAAGTGAACTCTCGTAATCAAACCCAGTATGGTATGGAAGAGGCATCCTGGGTGAGATACCAATGTATTTATATGTGACTAATTAAGTGTTGTATGATTTCAGAAAAATTACCATGATATAATTTGACAGATGAGGCGATTAAGCGTACAAATTCAAGAGGAGAAGACCAGCAGAAAGAGACGAGAAGACAACTATTGAAGATTACATTAATTACATAAAAAACCAGTGGTTCATTGCTTTGCATATCTGTCAAGATCTCTTGCAAAATACTTTTGCATGAAATCTCGAGGTGTGTGTGTGTGTGTGTGTGTGTGTGTGTAATGTAACGGGCTACTGAAGAGTGCGATACCACCCTTATAGTCGCATCTGCCCTTGCTCCAATTTCATTTCTATGATTTTTTTAATTTAATATTATTGTATGTAGTATTTAATTTTGCCCAAATCTTTTTTATTATATTATTCTATAATGTGAACTTTTTTTTCTGGAGAATATGTTGGCACCAGTGTGAGCCAAAGACATTTGTGTGTGAAAGGTAGAGAGTCGGACATTGTTAAGGTGACTGTTGGAGTGAGTTAGTTGGACTGTTGTGGGGAGAGCGTGGTTTTGTGAGGTGGACTGTTGATGGGAGTACGGAAGGAAGTCTGTCGTCTTATATAGAGAGTATCTATAAATAGTATGTAATATGAAGATGGAAATTATTGTGAAAAAGTTAAATTAATAAAAATGAAGAATCAATAGTAAAACAAAAAGGGAGTACCAGTTTTCATTAGCACACAAAGACCCGGACCTAATATTAGCAATGTTAGATGGATGGAACACACCATGGCGAGAATCAAGACAATGAGACCAAATTTAGCATGTAAAGGTAAGGTGTTTTAATTAGTTTTAGTATTCTGTGATGTATCATTCTTTTGTCTAAATATTAAGCTTAACATCGTCTGTTGTAGATACAAACTACCCAAGCTGGCGGGGTGTCGTCAATTGATCATCATAATCTCAGGGTTTGAAATAGCATTTAAATGAATTGAAAGTTTGTTGCTTGATATTTGATTTTCACCCCGGACAAAAGAGGGTACATTACAAAGTCATCCACAAGATGTGCACGATGGGGTTGCAAACTGTCGTACATGAAGACGAATTCCTCACCAGTGTGCTGCTGATATGGTTGCACTATTGGTTGGAGTGTGGCATTCACGTAACGTACAGCCATTATGGCACTCCTTCCATGACCACCAATGGTGTACATCAGCCCTACATAATGCCACCCCAAAACAGCAGGGAACCTTCACCTTGTTGCACTTGCTGGACAGTATGTCTAAGGAGTTCAGCTTGACTGGGTTGCCTCCAGTCACATCTCCAACTACTGTCTGGTTGAAGGCATATGCAACACTCATTGGTCAAGAGAAAGTGATGCCAATCCTGAGCAGTCCATTCAGCATGTTGTTGGGTCCATCTGCACTGTACTGCATGGTGTCACGGTTGCAAGGATGGACCTCACCATGGATGTTGGGAGTGAAGCTGTGCATCATGCAGCCTATTGTGCACAGCTTGAGTCATAACACGACGTCCTGTGGCTGCTCCAACCCATAATCCACAGGTAGCGGTCATCTATTGCAGTAGTAACCCTTGGCCAGCTTGAGCAAGGTATGTCATCGGCAGTTCCTGTCACTCCGTATTTCCTCCACGTCCAAACAACATCAGTTTGGTTCACTCTATGACGCCTGGACACTTCCCTTGTTGAGAGCCCTTCCTGGCACTAACTAAAAATGCAGATGCAATCAAGCTGCAGTACTGACCTTCTAGGCATGGTTGAACTACAGACAATACAAGCCATGTACCTCCTTCCTGGTG
This sequence comes from Schistocerca gregaria, assembly GCF_023897955.1. NCBI lineage: Eukaryota > Metazoa > Arthropoda > Insecta > Orthoptera > Acrididae > Schistocerca > Schistocerca gregaria. Next base: position 245,217,560 of record NC_064928.1, on the reverse strand, counting down.
GAATGACTGGAACTGATTGGCTGTCGGACACCTCCATCTAATAGGTGCTGCTCATGCATGGTTGTTTACATCTTTGGGTGGGTTTAGTGACATCTCTGAACAGTCAAAGGGACTGTGCCAGTGATACAATATCCACAGTCAGTGTCTATCTTAAGAAGTTCTGGGGTGATGCAAAACTTTTTTTGATGTGTGTATATTGAGAAAAAAATTGCTACAAAAACTGAAAAATGCAAACATTTCTCGGAATGTTTGTGTCCAACTAAGATAAATAATACATTCAGTAAATATGTATAACAAACCCAAGAAGGGAGTTACTCAACATTCAGTGACCAGTGCAAAATTATTCAATACTTTCATCAATGACCTCTCCTCATACGTATCTACAGAAGAAGTAAAAACCATACTTCTGCAGAAGGGTTTGTTATGTGGGTTTCGTTACCAAACAACAAAGGAAGCAATTATCAGATAAAATGAATCTGGAAATGTATTCACAGGTGCATATACGGACAACTTCCAACATCAAAACTTTCTGGCAGACTGGGTCGTGAACTTGGATTTCCTGCTTGTTGCTATTGGTTGTCTTAACCACTTCACTTGGTACTGGTGGATAAATATCATATTGCAGTGCAATATCATAAAATGAAACAAGTGACAAATCACCCCAAAGATTGGACACATGAAAACCTTATGGAAATAAGTATGTACTAAGAAAACCTTCTAGCAAATATTTTCTTTATGTCACTCTTATACAAAACTAATTTTAAAAATTGGAGGGTAAGATATACAGTGGAATGAATATTTGGCATGTGTATGGATCAAAAATTAAACTGGCCCTACATAAGGAAACAGTTGAGAAAGCACAAAACACTAAGTTTACTGAAGACATTAACCGGTAGTAAATGGGGATATTCAAGAACAGTGAACAGTGTCATTTAAACAACTTACATGCAACCAATTTTAACACACAGTAGCAAACAAGTTGTTACAGCTGCTACCAGAAATATCAGCAGGTTAGAGATAGTCCAGAACCAGGCATTAAGAATAACTGGTGGAGGAAAATCAGCACATTTAGTATCCAACAGAATTGTAACTGGATTAGAATCTATTGAAATAAATATTCAAAGGTTCAGCATGAGGAACTGATTAAGCTACCCTGCCATATTAAGCAACAAAAATAATAAAATTTTGGAATATAATATAACCGTATAGATAAAAAAATCTACTCACTGTCATCATCAGCAGGAGCCAGTGGCTCCTTCTTCTGGCAGCGGGGCTGAAGGGGGAGGATGAGGGAGAATGAAGCCCAGGATGTACCAGACAGGATGAGAAGGAAAGAATGATGGTTGGGGGTTATACCATATGAGATTTGAAAACATGAGGCCTTAACGGTGGAATGTAGGTTAACATCGAAGATAAAGATTGCTGACAAAACATCATGCAAGATGAGACAACATAGAACTGTTGTTGTCGTTGTTGTTGTGTTCACTCTGAGACAGGTTTGATGCAGCTCTCCATGCTACTTTATCATGTCCAAACCTCTTTACCTCAGAATGACTACAGCAACCTACATCCTTCTGAATCCACTTACTTTATTCATCTCTTGGCTTCCCTCTAAGATTTTACCCTCACACTTACTTCCAATGCTAAATTGGTGATCCCTTGATGTCTCTGAATGTGTCCATCAACTGATCCCTTCTTTTAGGCAAGATGTGGCACAAATTTCTTTTCTCCCCAATTCTGTTCAGTACATCCTCATCAGTTACATGATCTACTCATCCAATCTTCTGCATTCTTGTGTAGCACCACATTTCATAAGCTCCTATTCAGTTCTTGTCTAAACTGTTTGTAATCCATGTTTCACTTCCATCCTCCTTTCAAGACAATGTCCATTTCATTCAACTGCTCTTCCAAGTTCTTTGGTGTCTCTAACAGAAATACAATGTTTTAGGAAAACCACAAAGTTTTTATTTCTTCTCCCGGAACTTAAATTCACAGGCCAATTTTTTCTTTGGTTTCTTCTGGTGCTTGCACAATGCACGGTAGAGTAACATTGGAATTGACTACAGTCCTCTCTCATCCACTTCTCAATCACTGTTTGCCTTTCATGCCCCCTTCAACTCATAACTGCTATCTGGTTTGCATATAAGTTGTAAAGCCTTTTGTTTTACTGCTGCTGCCTTCAGAATTTCAAAGGGAGTATTCCAGTCAACATTGTCAAAATCTTTCTCTAAGTCTACAAATTTGTGTCAGTATTTTCCAACCGTGATTTATGAAACTGAGTCTGGTAATTTTCATACCTTTCAGCCACTACTTTCTTTGTGATTGGAATTGTTACATTCTTCTTGAAGTCTGAGGGTATTTTTCCTGACTCATATATCTTGCACACTAGATGGAACAGTTTTGTCATGGCTGGCTCCCCCAAGGATATCAGTGTTTCTTGTGGAGTATCATCTGCTCCAAGGACCTTGTTTCAGTTTAGATCTTTCGGTGCTCTGTCAAATTCTTCTCGCAGTATCATATTCCTATCTCATCTACATCCTCTCCCTTTTCTATAATATTTCCTTCAAGTTCATCTTCCTTATATAGACCCTCTGCATTCACCTTCCATCTTTCAGCTTTCCATTCTTTGCTTAGGACTGGTTTTCCACCTAAGCTCTTGATATTCATACAGCTGCTTCTCTTTTCCTATAAAGCCTCTTTAATTTTCCTGTAGGTGGTATCTATCTTTCTCCTAGTTAAATATGCTTCTAAATCCATACATTTGTACTCTAGCCACTCCTGCTTCTCCATTTTGCACTTCCTGTCAGCCTCATTTATTAGACATTTGTATTTCCTTTCATTCACTTCATTTGATGCATTTTTGTATTTTCTCCTTTTGTAACCCAAATTTAATACCTCCTCTGATGTCCAAGGATTTCCATCAGGCCTTGTCTCTTCACCTATTTGATCCTCTGCTGGCTTCACTACTTCATCTCTCAAAGCTTCCAGTTCATCTTCTATCATAAACCTTTCCCCTGTTCTTGTCAATAGTTACCTAATGTTCCCTCCAAAACTCTCAAGAAACTATGGTTCTTTCAACTTATCCAGATCCCATCTCCTTAATTCCACACATTTTTGCAATTTCAACAGTTTTAATCAACAGGTAATAACCAATAAATAGTGCTCCCAGTTTGCATCTGCCCCTGGATATGTCTTCCAATTGAAAATCTGATTCTGTAATCTGTGTATCACCATTAATTTATCAATATGAAACCTTCTGGTGTTTCCAGGTCTCTTGCATATATATAGCCTTCTTTCATGGTCCTTCACCTGAGTGTTAGTGATGATTAAATTATGCTCTATGCAAAGTTCTACCAGAAGGCTTTCATTTCTTTTCCCTAGCCATCCTCTTTCTTTTCCTACTATCAAACCCCAGTCTCCCATTAAAATTAAATTCCCATCTCCCTTCACTATCTGAACAATTTCTTTTCTCCCTTCATACATTTCTTCAATCTATTCATCATCTGTGGAGCTAGAGGGCATATAAAATTGTACTACTGGGCTGGGCTGTCTTGGTTGCGATAATACATTCACTGTGCTGTTCATACTAGCTTTTCTGCATTCCTATTTTCTTATTCATTGTTAGACCTACTCCTACATTACTCCTATTTGATTTTGTATTTACAATCCCTTACTCACCTGAAAAGAAGTCCTACTATATTCAGTTTCAATCTATCGACTTCTCTTTTTACTCACCTATCTGCCCAGTTAATGAAGCTAGCATTCTACTGACCTGAAGAAAGCCAATTTTGTTTCTCCTGATAACATTAAATAACGAATAATAAATGTGAGAGAAATATCTATATCTGTATCTGTGTGTACATCTGTTGTCTGCAAACCACCATGAACTGCATGACAGAGTGTACATCCCATTGTATCAGATATTAGGGCTTTTCCCATTCCATTCACATATGGACTACAGGAAGAACAACTGTTTAAACACCTCCATATGTGCTGTGATCAGTCTAACTCATTATCCCTATGGGTGCAATATGTAGGGGGCGTTAGTATACTGAGAGATTCCTCATTTAAAATTGGTTCTAGAAACATTCGAACTAGATTGGTTGGTTGGTTTAAAAGGGGGGGGGGGGGGACCAAACTGCTTGGTCATCAGTCCCTAACTAGGCTTTCACAGGATGCATCTGTCTTCAATCATCTGCCAGTTCAGTTTTTTTAACATCCCTGTGAGACAGTTGAAGTTAAATAGCAACACTATACTCAATATAATGAGTTGAGAAGTGTACTAAAAGGTGTGTATTGCACACTCCAGCATGAAACATAATGCTGTTACATTAGTATACAAGGTGTATGAAGCACAGCCAACATGTCTGTTATTCTTTAGGGTTCTTAAGAGTCCTGAGAGCTATGAAACATCATATTACAGGGCTGTTTAGTTACAATTCTCTTGTAATCTACAGACATCTTAAGCAATGTGTGGTGCCTATTTTAGGAACTAAATTTCCACACATAAGATTGTTGAGCAGACATAGTTATATTATAACATGAATGAGTATTTTAAAATAACATCAGTGGTTTGTGGTGTGGGTTCCTGTAGTCATGTCCTAGTTCATGAACCACGGGCAATGTATGAGTGGCCAAGTAAGTGGTCCTAACTGTCGGGATGCCAGTTACTTTGGATTAAGGCTGGGCATCCTGGACATATTCTGAGTCGTGGTCACCTTTGTGCTCATACGGCAAAGACTACCAAATCCACCGGTTAGTCCCTCAACCGTTAGGGGTAAAACCCAATGGGACTCGGGGCAAGTAAGGCTAGCAACCTGATTCCCTGGTACTTTAAATGTGATGCTGGCAACAATCAGAGCAAAATGCCTCGGACCTTTGGAGGTGATGGAGTCCCACCTCTAACTGACAAACCAGGGACTCCTAAGATACGACTTGGCAGACAAATGGTAATGAGATGTGGAGCTATTAATATCAATGGGGGCTACTCTGGAAAGAAGGTAGAGCTGGCAAAGGCTGCAAGTAAGATGGGGCTGGACATTTTAGCTGTTAGTGACATTCGGGTAAGGGGTGAGAAAGAAGAGGAAGTGGGAGAATACAAGGTCTACCTGTCAGGGCTCAAAGCAGGAATAGCACAATGGGGTGTAGGGCTTTACATCAGGAAAGAAATGGAACCCAGCGTAGTTGCAATAAGGTATGTAAACGAACGACTTATGTGGGTAAATTTGACAGTGTCTAGCAAGAAAATTAGGATAGTGTCAGTATATTTGCATTATGAAGGGACAGATCAAGATAAGATGGATAGTTTTTCTGAGGCACTCAGTGATGTAGTTGTCAGAGTAAAGGACAAGGACAGTGTTCTGCTCATGGGTGATTTTAACGCCAGGATTGGAAATCGAACAGAAGGGTATGAAAAGGGTATGGGTAAATTTGGAGAGGATATGGAGGCCAACAGGAACGGGAAACAACTCTTGGATTTCTGTGCCAGTATGGGCTTAGTAATCACAAATTCCTTTTTTAAACATAAGAACATTCACCGGTATACTTGGGAAGGCAGGGGAACCAGATCTGTCATTGACTGTATAGTAACAGATCAGGAATTCAGGAAGGCTGTGAAGGACACACGTGTATTCAGGGGATTCTTTGATGACACTGATCATTATTTAATCTGCAGTGAAATTAGGATTGTGAGGCCGAAAGTGCAGGAGGTCAGGTCCATATGTAGGAGGATAAGAGTGGAGAAACTTCAGGATAAGGAAATCAGGCACAAGTACATAACAGCGATCTCAGAAAGGTACCAGTTAGTTGAATGTAGTCAATTACAGTCATTGGAAAAGGAATGGACGAGGTACAGGGACACAGTTCTAGGAGTGGCTAAAGAATGTCTTGGAACAGTAGTGTGTAAAAGTAGGATAAAGCAAACAGCTTGGTGGAATGACACGATCATGGCAGCCTGTAAAAGGAAAAAGAATGCTACATGCTAGAACTCAGGTAGACAGAGAAAGTTATGTTGAAGAAAGAAACAAAGCCAAACAGATAATTGCAGTATCGAAGAAGAAATCTTGGGAACACTTTGGAAACAGGTTGGAGACTATGGGTCAAGCCGCTGGAAAACCATTATGGAGTGTAATTAGCAGTCTTCGAAAGGGAGGTAAGAAGAAAAATGACAAGTATTTTGGACAGGTCAGGAAAACTGCTGGTGGATCTTGTGGATGCCTTGGGAAGATGGAGGGAATATTTTGAAGAATTGCTCAATGTAGGTGAAAATACGATCAGTAATGTTTCAGATTTCAAAGTAGAATGGGATAGGAATGATGATGGAAATAGGATCACATTTGAGGAAGTGGAGAAAATGGTCAATAGATTGCAGTGCAATGAAGCAGCTTGGGTGGATGAAATTAATTCGGAACTCATCAAATACAGTGGAATGTTAGGTCTTAAATGGCTACACAGGATAATTGAAATGGCCTGGGAGTCGTGACAGGTTCCACCAGACTGGACAAAAGCAGTAATCACACCAATTGTTAAACATGGAAACAGAAAAGATTGTAACAACTACAGACGTATCTCTTTAATCAGTGTTGTGGGTAAAATCTTCTTAGGTATTGTTGAAAGGAAAGTGCGAGTATTAGTTGAGGACCAATTGGATGAAAATCAGTGTGGGTTTAGGCCTCTTAAAGGTTGTCAGGACCAGATCTTTAGCTTACGGCAAATAATGGAGAAGTGTTATGGGTGGAACAGGGAATTGTATCTATGCTTTATAGATCTAGAAAAGGCATATGACCGAGTTCCTAGGATGAAGTTATTGTCTGTTCTACGAGATTATGGAATAGGAGGCAAACTTTTGCAAGCAATTAAAGGTCTTTGCATGGATAGTCAGGCAGCAGTTAGAGTTGACGGTAAATTAAGTTCATGGTTCAGAGTAGTTTCAGGGGTTAGACAAGGCTACAACCTTTCTCCACTGTTGTTCATATTATTTATGGATCATATGTTGAAAACAATAGATTGGCTGGGTGAGATTAAGATATGTGAACACAAAATAAGCAGTCTTGCACATGCGGATGACTTAGTTGTGATGGCAGATTCGATTGAAAGTTTTCAAAGTAATATTTCAGAGCTAGATCAGAAATATAAGGATTATGGTATGGAGATTTGCATTTCCAAAACGAAAGTAATGTCAGTGGGAAAGAAATATAAACGGATTGAGTGCCAAATAGGAGGAACAAAGTCAGAACAGGTGGATGGTTTCAAGTACTTAGGATGCATATTGTCATAGGATGGCAACATAGTGAAAGAACTGGAAGCGAGGTGTAGCAAAGCTAATGCAGTGAGCACTCAGCTACGATCTATTCTCTTCTGCAAGACTAAGTTATCTGTGCACTGTTCAATCTTTCGACCAACTTTGTTGTATGGGAGCAAAAGCTGGGTGGATTCAGGTTACCTTATCAACAAGGTTGAGGTTACGGATATGAAAGTAGCTAGGATGATTGCAGGTACTAGTAGATGGGAACAATGGCAGGAGGGTGTCCACCATGAGGAAATCAAAGAAAAACTGGGAATGAACTCTATAGATGTAGCAGTCAGGGTGAACACGCTTAGATGGTGGGGTCATGTTACACACATGGGAGAAGCAAGGTTACCCAGGAGACTCATGGGTTCAGCAGGAGAGGGTAGGAGGAGTCGGGGCAGACCAAGGAGAAGGTACCTGGATTCAGTTAAGAATGATTTTGAAGTAATAGGCTTAACATCAGAAGAGGCACTAATGTTAGCACTGAATAGGGGAACATGGAACGCTGAAAGGCATAATTAGTCTTAAATGATGATGATGATGATCAGTAGAACCAAAATAAATCAAACATTCTTGTTAAGTACCTTTCTATAGATTCTTCATGAAAATGTTTGACAGCTTATATACAAACCTTCCACAGGTTGACATGGTCAGTATTCATATCTAGCACCATTTCTTCTCCATTATCCTTCAGATCCACATCTTGGAAACCAACCGGATGGTGTATGAGGTATAAGTCAACATAGTCTAGCTGTAGGTCATGCAGCGACTGCTTGAGGTGCTTCTCCACACATTCTGCGCGGTTTCCTGTCAATGGCAGCTGAAATAGAGGATTTTTTTTACAAGTAATACTGGAAAACTGAAATAGTTTACCTGGCCATTAAAGTAGGGAGACTCATGAAGGCAACTTATTTTGCATGTGTGTATACCACTTGAAATTATTTTCCAGCAGATGCTCACAAATGCTTTCCATTATGTGCCAGCATAGTCCACTGTAACTAGCTATGACATCATGAATGTTGCGCAGTTCCTTAAAAGTAAAGTAAATAATCTGAAAAGTCGATAGGATGTCAGAAATGATGCTAAAATAATAATGCGTTAAGTTTCAGTTTGGTAACTTAAACACTTTTCGAAATTTTGACATTTTACGCAAAAATCATCGGTACAACAGGAAGGAGCTAGAAACTTCAAAATTTATATTCAGATTCCTTTTTCATTGTAATTTAATGGAAACAGCATGCTGGATCACACAAAGTAATATTTTGGTTGAAATTCATGATTTTCTGTTTTTGTGTCTTAAAAGTTTGGAAGCAAGATGGATTAAGTAAGGGATCTATTGCATGCAGTACAACTAAAATAGTTCTCTCGCCAAAAGTATTTAACGTAGCCACATCAGAATTTTATTACAGATACTCCTGTGTGCTGATTGCTCAATTTAATCAAGAGCTTTGTTGGCCTTCAGCACATGAAGTAATTAATTATTTAGTAAATTGACGTGGTGTTTTGCTAGCCCAGCACCTGGTCAGTAAGACAAATTTTGTCGTCTGCGCCTTCGGTGGTCCACACTGCAGCTATATAAATAAGAGCATTCAAGCCAGAGTAAAGCCCCAGTTCTCTTCTAGATTCATAGAAGCACGCACTCAGTGTCAGAAGCCACATTGCGTTTGTGCAGTTGCCAGGAACAGCCTTGGATGCTGTATTATGTAACTTGGTATGCATGTAACAATGAGTTCGCTTTGGGGTAAAGTGTTAATGGTGGAACGACTTCAGTGATTTTTCCTCAGTTTGCATATGTCGTATTTTCATGTGTCACTGCAGGACACACTTTCTTCCATTATTAGCGTGGCGTTTGATGAGTATGAATATCAAATTTTGGCGAGTTTTCAGTTTGAACATTTACATCAATAACGATTATTGAACAGATTCGTTATCTAGGGATAACATGGGTTATAGACTATGAACAGCTCTGATTGTACAATAGCTGATATGGGTAATCATTTGTCTGGAATTTTATGCTTTATAATTTTCAGAATATAGTGAAAATTGTTATAGTAAACTGCATTTTCTATTAATCCCAGACATCATCCTAAATCCTCAAGTAATGAACTTCAATAATCAATAATTTATTTCTCCATCAGAGGGGGCACCGTGAACTCTAATTACAGGCATCACATTTTTGCTAAACACATTCTTGTTGCCAACATTGTAGTTAGAGAGCCTGTGTTGAGAACGGCAACTTACCATAATATATCAACTTTATTTTCCACCCGCTGCCCCACAAACAGCCTCACAGTACATTTACTGCTGTATGAAGTGTGTTGTCAGCAAGCAATCAGTCTGAAAATAAGTGTAACATTCACAAACATAATACTAGAAGGTGAAATGGATTACTGTACACTATCCCTCACTGTATCATCAGTGTGACACCAAAAGCAATGAGGTGTATTCAGTCATAAAAACCTTTGACTGTCTTACAAGAATTTAATGGATAATAAAACTAACTTCAGACACAAACTGAAATTATACCTTCTACTCCACAGAAGAATTTCTCTACGTGTTGCAGTATGATGTGCTTGTGGTTTTTCTTTCTTTTTTTTCCCTTTTTTTTAAAAAAAATGGGGAAAGGATTGATATGTGTGTGTGTGTGTGTGTGTGTGTGTGTGTGTGTGTGTGTGTGTGTGCGAGTATATACCTATCCTTTTTTCCCCCTAAGGTAAGTCTTTCCACTCCCGGGATTGGAATGACTCCTTACCCTCTTCCTTAAAACCCACATCCTTTTGTCTTTCCCTCTCCTTCCCTCTTTCCTGAAGAAGCAACCATTGGTTGCGAAAGCTAGAAATTTTGTGTGTGTGTTTGTGTGTTAGTTTATTGTGCCTGTCTGCTGGCGCTTTCCCGCTTGGTAAGTCTTGGAATCTTTGTTTTTAATATATTTTTCCCATGTGGAAGTTAAGGTTCCAAGACTTACCAAGCGGGAAAGCGCCGGTAGACAGGCACAATAAAATAACACACAAACACACACACAAAATTACGAGCTTTCGCAACCGGCGGTTGCTTCGTCAGGAAAGAGGGAAGGAGAAGGAAAGATGAAAGGATGTGGGTTTTAAGGGAGAGGGTAAGGAGCCATTCCAATCCCGGGAGCAGAAAGACCTACCTTAGGGGGAAAAAAAGGATAGGTATATACTCTCTCTCTCTCTCTCTCACACACACACAGACACACACATATCCATCCATACATATACAGACTCAAGGAGACATATTTAAAGGCAAAGAGTTTTTTCATTATATACTGCACTATTTTACCCCCCTCCAGACCTGCCAAGTTTCACAACAATCGTTTGCTGACATTTGGGAGTCTTCCCCTGTTAGTTGCTCTTGGTACCCAACGGTGAAAGAGGAGCCTATTTAACAGGAATGTTGATCATTCCTTGGAATAAAAAAACGCCTTGTTTTATGAGGTTCATTCAAATTAAACCTGATGTGTGTCTACCTTTGCCTTACACTTAAGGTGGCACCACATAACTGCGGGTATGGTGGTGCCATCTATTATGAAAGACACTAATGAGTGTGCACCATTTGATGCTGCATAGCACCAGCATGGTTTCACACCAAAGAGAAGGGGATCACAGAAGTTATTGCCCACTACCAAACATGAAAGCGAGTAAGTAGGAACAATGAGGAGTGTATCAATTTTTGGCGGTTGAAGGATTTGGAGGCCATGAAATATGTCGATGGATGAAGGCTGTGTATGGTGAGTGCAGCCTGAGTCGTTCAAGTGTTGTGAAACGACACAAATGATTCCTTGAGGGGTGTGAGTCACTGGAAGATGATGCTCATCCTGGACAGGCTCATTGTGTCACCACACCAGAAATGGTTGCATAACTGAGTGCTTTAGTCTTGGACAACCACAAAATCACCATGGATGACATCCATCAGTTACTAGGTATTAGTGTGGGCACTGCCCACACCATAATGCATCAAGACTTGAACTTCCGAAAAATCTGTGTGCAGTGGGTTCCCCACCGAGTGACTGCCAAACAGTGCAATACTTGAATGGCACTGTCTTTGAGTCATCTGCAACATTATCATGAGGAGGAATATGATGTTCTGTCACGAATTGTCACAGTTGATGAAACATGATGTTAATGAAATCATTACTGTACTTTACACTAGTGAATGGGTTTCATTTGAACGCCTCTTATAATATTTTTTGATCACATAGTGCTATCCATTACTTTACCTCTCAGCTCACAGTCAACACTACTTTGAAACTAATATTAATCCCCTTAGTTTCAAGCTTCTCAGCTGTGGCGTTATGCTTAGTATACACATTTCGCAGGAAACTAATGAAATTTTCACACTGAGAGTTATCTTGTAAAAGAACTTCACCATTTTCACTATCAGAAGATTCATCCAACATAAATGTTCTTGAAGCCTTGCATTTAATTTTATTTCTAATATTCCATCTTCTTTACTCAAATCTTTCAATATAATATTTTAAAAGTTTTCAGTTCAATTAAGTTATTTCAAAGTGGAACAGCGGTTAGCACACCGAGCTCTGATTCCGGAGGACTACGGTTCAAACTCATGTCGGGCCACCCTGATTTAGATTTTCCATGATTTCCCTTAATCACCTTTTCCATGATTTCCCTAAATTACCTCAGGCAAATAGTGAGATGTTTCCTTTGAAATAACACAGCCAATTTCCTTCCTCACGCTTCCCTCATCCAATGGGACCAATGATCCCTCTGATTTGATCCCCTCACCCAAATCAACCAACCAAATAGTTTCACTTTTTGCTGCTGTGTTTGGAAAATGCCAGACATCTTCATCTTCAGGTGCCCTTAATTTGTGCATGTTTTCAGTTCATTGCTTTTCCCAATGTAAGCCTAGGACCACAGCTAAAAATTCTAGATTTTTGTTTGTTTGTTCTGTGTTCATATTCAGTTGTGTAGTTCATTTCAGCACAGAATGAACCAACTACAATATGTAGGCTGTATATTCACACTGCTGTGAAATCATCTGAATACACAGCTTGTTCGTAATAGTCAACAAATGGTGTAAAATTTGCTTTGTAAAAGCTGTTGGTCTTTGCAGACTTGTGCTTTGAGATTTTTGTGCAATGGTATCTTAATATTGGCTGATGAAATACTTGACCCTGATAATTCCAGCTATTTTAATTACATCTCAACGACTTTAATATGTTTGAACTTAGCTGTGTTATCTTACTGTCAAGCAGGCCTTAGATCAGACTTTTAATTTTTAATACTGTAATCATAAAGCTTACATTCTTCATCTGCCGTGAAAACTTCTTGACGCCTATACTTTGAGTGATAAGAATCTGATGTTGATATCTGATTACTACCTAACAGCTTAATATCAGCTATATTACAGTTTCTTAAACTGTCAAATAAAGCAGAATGGTACATCCCATACTGCAGCACTTCTAAGAGACTTTTTACCTCTTCCACGGTCTCTGCAGTTTTTTATTCATTCACTTCTAGTTTAAGACACTTGTTTTTGAAAGTTCATACTATGTTATCCAATTAAATAAGATGACCAATTTGAAAACTTTTTACCTTTGTCACAATAAAAAGATCTTCTCTCTTGATTTTTCCAGAATCAAGCCATTTCTTCAATGTCCTCCCAATTTGGGCTTCATTATTATACCTCCGGGCTGTATCTATGTGTCTGTACCCAATCTCTAGTGCTGCATCTATCGCCTTCTCTACATCATCTCCCAGTGCCTGTAACATCAACAATAGTGTGACAATTTGTGTGTAGTTAACAATCATGCTGGCTGAAAGGATAATTTATTTTAAAATAAGTATGTCAGTGGTTATTTTCAGGTTATGTCCATGAATGTGTTACTGAATATAGAACAATTTTATCATGCCATTGACAGTGACATTGGCACTGGTTTTTTCGGCTGTACATAGACAGGCATAATCAGAAAATTATCAACATAAATATTACATGCGACAGACAGCTACAAGGTAACATTCTCTTAAAAAAAAAAAAAAATTGCGCCAGTGAATTATTTGTAACAAATGTCTTACAGAATAACATTCTGTAATTACATATGGTATTTCAGGATATTTTTACCAGTTCTAATGTATTTTTAAAAAATTGTTGTTACCACACGTTTCTGACCAGATTTCACAATCTGTAGTAAGGCACGTAAGCTAGCTGCTTAAGAAATCCCACTGAAGTAAATGGAATACTGCTGAAGCAGCATGGTGAAAGGTCCCAGTCTCGCCATGGTGGTGAGCTGAATCTCCTCATATTGTGTCTCAGTGTTGCATTGCCTCAGTCATCTATGTAACCAAAGGTGTAGTCCTGTCACAGAAAAGCACTGGAGTGTCACTACAAATACTTGTGGCTCCAAGACCAGCAGTACCTCATCTTCAAACACTGCTGAAATCGAGACATATTCCATGCCAGCTATTGATTCCTTGGGGCCCAGTCAGCTACTTCTACATCTATATTTAGCCGCTAGCTCTTGGCATACGAGCCACTACCAGCCCTGACATCCTCGAGCTGGTGCCTCCGGGAAGGGTCAACCTTTAGGGAAATCGAGCGAGGTGGCACAGTGGTTAGCACACTGGACTTGCATTCGGGAGGATGACGGTTCAATCCCGTCTCCGGCCATCCTGATTTAGGTTTTCCGTGATTTCCCTAAATCGCTTCAGGCAAATGCCGGGATGGTTCCTTTGAAAGGGCACGGCCGATTTCCTTCCCCATCCTTCCCTCACCCGAGCTTGCGCTCCGTCTCTAATGACCTCGTTGTCGACGGGACGTTAAACACTAATTTCCTCCTCCTCCTCCTTTAGGGATATCTCATTCATCTGTAGGTGTCTCCAAAGGGTGCCAGGTTTGGGAGCTGTACACCAGTGTGGCATACACTTGACTCGCCACCAGAGTTGCTATGCAACTCTTACCTGCCAAACACGTTCACCAGGCTACACTGGCTCCCACTACTTCACCGAGGCAGCTCTCCCACCCAGTGTCCTCCCGCAGCTGTAGCTGAGCACTCTGCTGCACACTGTGCTGGAGCTAGCAGCTGTCACCTGGGGGTCTTTGCACACCACTGAGTCACTGCCACTCACCACTGCTACAGCATCTTACAGAATAAAAGAATTGTATTGTTAGTGTCGGATAGACTGTCAGTGACAGAGAACTGCGAGTTCCTGCTGCTAATAAGGTGAGTACACCATTCGATTGTTACATATTTTTACGAGCTTCAAACAGGAGTGAGTTCAGAAATGGATAGGAACTGTGATTGCTGTGTACAGATGTGAACTGAGTTAGTGAACATTCACTTATAGCTCCACGCGGTGTTGGCTTCCATCACACAGCTTGAGGCTGCTGCCAAGGGGCATCACCATGAGGGGTCAGATGTGGGGATGCACGTCCCTTGTATCCCCCAATCAGTCTACTGCTGTGGCTGCCTCAGGTACTGCCTGGACTGAGGTTGACGTCTCACACATGGTCGAGTGGGAAATCATTCCAAATTCTGGCATGCGGTGAAAGACTTCCCGAGGCGCCGATCGTAGGGCCTCCCCTGTTCATTTGACTAGCAGGTTTTGGATGTTATCTGTGGCTGGCAAATGCTCTAAGCCAGATGCAGCCATCCACACTGTTCCAGGGAAAGCTTCTCGGCCCACAAGGTCTGAGCATTCACAGAGGATGGGTTTTCCTGGTAGCTCCAACATTAGGCATGTAATAGGGTCCGTTAGGAACATGGCTGCCAAGGAGGCGAAGGAAGCCAGTGCACACTCCATGTGCATACCGGAGGTGGGGGGGGGGGGGGGGGGGGAAGGGTCATTCCAGGTGTAGAAAGGGTGCTTCCGGATATCATGAAGAGCATAGGGTGCAGCCAACTGCCGGTGGTGGCTCATGGTGGTACCAATGACGTGTTTTACTTTGGATCAGAGGAGATTCTTTCTGGTTTCAGGTGGCTAGCGGAAATGGCAAGGACTGCCAGTCTTGCTTCCGATATAAAGGCAGAGCTCACCCTCTGCAGCATTGTCGATAGAACCAATTGTGGTCCTTTGGTGCAGAGCTCAGTGGAGGGTGTCAATCAGAGGCTCAGGCAGTTCTGTGACCATATAGGCTGCAGATTTCTTAACTTGCGACTTCAGGTAGTGGGTTTCTGGGTTCCGCTTAATAGGTCAGGAAACAACGACACACAGGAAGTGACTGCACATGTAGTTGAGCTGTGTGGGAGGGACTGGGCAGTTTTTTAGGTTAGAGGGCCTCAGGGAACCCCAGAAATGGCGTCCATGTAAAATGGGGCAGGTAAAACACAGCACAGTAAGGTAGTTGTGGAAATGATAGGGAAATTGTCATAGTTGTATTGGGAAAGATCCAGAGCTCCAAGCCCTAATAGAAAACACTGAAGCTCAAATGGTTAGGGGTACAGAAAGCTGGCTAAAGCTGGAAATAAGTCTATATGAAATTTTTTCAAATGACCTAACAGTGTTTAGAAAGGATAGAGTAAATAGAGTAAGTAGCTTACCTTCTAGTGAAATTGAAGTAGATAGATCCTGCGAAATAGTATGGGTAGAGGTTGTACTTGACAATCAAACTAAACTATTAGCTGGATTATTTTACCGACCCCCTGACTCAGAAGATATAGTTGCCAAACAGTTCAAAGAAAACTTGAGTCTCACTTCAAATAGGTACCCCACTCGTACAACTATAGTCCGTGGTGATTTCAATCTACCCTCAATATGCTGGAAAAATTATATGTTTAAAGACAGTGGCAGGCATAAAACATCACCTGAAATTGTATTGAATGCTTCCTCAGAAAATTATTTTGAACAATTAGTTCATGAGCCCACTCGAAGTTTAAATGGTTGCAAAAGCATACGTGACCTCTTAGCAACAAATAATCCTGGGCAAATAGGGCATATAATGATAAATACAAGTATTAGCAGCAACAAGGCAGTTGCTACTAGGCTGAATACCATAACACCCACAATCATCAAAAAGAAATAAAAGGCACATCTATTTAAAAAAGGTGATGAAAATGTTCTTAACACCTTTTTAAGAGACAGTCTCCACTCCTTTTGATCTGATCATGTAAGCGTAGAAAAGATGTGGAATGATTTCAAAGAGATAGTATCAACAGTAATTGAAATATATACCACACAAATTAATAAGTGATGGTACTGATCCCCCATGGTACACAAAATGGATCAGATCACTGTTGCAGAAGCAACGAAAAAAACGTGACAAATTTAAAAAAAATGTAAAATGCCCAAGACTGGCAAAGTTTTGCAGAAGTTTGAAAGATAGTGTGTACATCAATGCAAGATGCTTTTAATAACTTCCACAATGAAACACTGTCTTTGAATCTTGTAGAAAACCCAAAGGGATTCTGGCATACATAAAGCACACCAGTGGCAAGACACAATCAGTACCTTCACTGCACAATAACAACAGTGAAGTCACTGATGACAGTGCCACTAAAGCAGAGCTATTAAACATGATTTTCTGAAATTCCTTCATTAAAGAAGACATAGTAAATATTCCTGAATTCCAATCAAGACAACTGCCAAGATGAGAAACATAGAAGCAGATATCCTCAGTGTAGCAAAGCAGCTTAAATTACTTAAAAAAGGCAAGGCCTGTGGTCCAAATTGTATACAGAGAGGCACTTTGCATCCCGGTGTAGCTTGCTGTCCAGGTTTCGAGAGGGTGCGTTTCTGGATGAGGTATCGAATATATTGCTTCCCCCTACTTATACCTCCCAAGGAGATCACAAATGTAAAATTAGAGAGATTTGAGCGCGCATGGAGGCTTTCCAGAAGTCGTTGTTCCTGAAAACCATACACATCTGGAACAGGAAAGGGAGGTAATGACAGTGGCACGTAAAGTGCCCTCTGTCACGCACTGGTGGGTGGCTTGTGGAGTATAAATGTTGATGTAGATACCAGTCAGATTCCTTTCAGTGTATGCTTATACAACAGCTCCATATTTAGCACTTATATACAAACCCTCACTCACAGAAAGATCCGTACCTAAAGACTCGAAAAATTGCTCATGTCACACCAATACCCTAAAAGGAAAATTAGGGATAATCCACTGAATTACAGGGCCATATCACTAACATCAATTTACAATAGGGTTTTGGAACATATACTGTGTTCGAACATTATGAAATACCTTGAAGAAAATGATTTATTGACACACAGTCAGCACAGATTCAGAAAATATAGTTCTTGTGAAACACAACTAACTCATTATACTCATGAAGTAATTAGTGCTATCAACAGGGGATGTCAAAGTGATCATATTTTTAGATTTCCAGAAGGCTTTTTACACTGTTCCTGGACTTAAAATCAATCAAGAATCTGTGGGACTACCTCATCCAAGAAACCTATTGCATAGCACTAGAGTTGCAAAGCTCCACATCCCAGTTGGTACCTTCCAGAACATTACTGGCACACTTCCTGCATGTTTCAGAAAAGTCTGAACTGCAAAAGGTCATTATTCAAGCTTTTCACATGTAACTGGAAAGCGTATTTCAAGTATGTGGGCAAGTCAGTGTATATACTAACGAACACCTGTTAGAAATTACACCCATCAGTTGATTGGCTCATTCATTCATCCTCATAAATATGCAAGTCATCAATCTGTTCTCAAATAGAAAGACTAGCAACATGTTGCAACCAGTAACATCATACCACCATTTCATTCCATTGATTCATCGCATTCTGTAGATTCAATAAACAGGAGGACCTTCGGGGATCTTGAACAAGTTAAGTTATACATTAACGAAGAGCAAGCAAATTGTACAAATTCACTCTACACTTCTTTAACAATAAACTATAATTTTTCTTGTTAATGCAGTTTGTGTTTATGTATCTAGATTTAATTGGGGATATAAGTAAGAAAGCTGTTGTGTGGGAGGAACAATGCTGCTACCTCAGTTTTATTACAAGTTGCTGTTTATCTGCTATCAGTAGCTTAATATTTACTTCATTATCTTTTTTTTTTTCTTTTTGACAGAAAGTATTTTTATGTCTATAAATACTGAGTCTTATTTATAGTACATTATTGCTTGTCACAAAGCTTTTAGCTTGCGATGTTACTTTCAGTCCCATTTCTGTATTATTACACTAATGATGACAAATCACTGGAAACTGCATGCCTATGGAATATAACCTCACTTGTGTGACTGGATTCATGATATCCTGTCAGAAAGATCACAGTTCGTAGTAATAGACAGAAAGTCATCAAGTAAAACAAAAGTGATGCTTGGCGTTTCTCAAGGAAGTGTAATAGGTCCTCTATGGTTCCTGATCTATATTAATGACATAGAAGACAGTCTGAGAAGCCCTCTTAGATTGTTTGCAGATGATGCTGTCATTTAACACCTTGTAAAGTCATCAGATGACCAAAACGAATTGCAAAATGATTTAGATAAGATACCTGTATGGTGTGAAAAGTGGCAATTGACCTTGAATAAAGAAAAGTGTGAAGTTTTCCACATGTAAAAGAAGTCCACTAAATTTTAATTATGCAATAAGTCACACAAATTTGAAGGCTGTAAATTCAACTAAATACTTAGGGATTACAATTACAAATAACCTAAAGTGGGACGAGCACATAATTAATTTTATGGGTAGAGCAAACAAAAGACTGTGATTCATTGGGAGAACATTTAGATGGAGCAATAAGTCTACTAATGAGGCTGCTTACACCATGCTTGTACACCCAATTCTGGAGTATTGCTGTACGGTGTGGGTTTGGCATCAGGTGAGACTGACGGATGACATGAACATGTTCGAAGGAGGGTTGTTTGTTTTGTGTTATCACAAAATAGGGGAGACAGTGCCAAAGATATGATACATGAATTAGAGTGGCAATCATTAAAACAAAGGTGTTTTATGTTGCGATGGGATCTTCTTAAGAAACATCAATCACCAGTTTTCTATTCCAATTGTGGAAAGATTCTGTTGGCACCCACCTACATAGGGAGAAATTATCATCATGATAAAATAAAATAAATCAGGGATTGCACATAAAAATTTAACTGCTCAATTTTTCTGCGTGCCGTTCGAGAGTGGAATGGTAGAGAGACAGCTTGAAGGTGGTTCATTGAACCCTCTGCCAGCCACTTTATTGTGAATAGCAGAGTAATCACATACTTGTAGATGTAGATTGATCTCTTTGGGTTCCACGAGTGTTGAAGAGTCAGTAATATGTGACCCATCGAATTGCACTCACCAGCCTGTAATGAGCATCCTGGCATTGATGGTGTGTGAATTCCCTTACCTATCACTGTTTCTACCTATTTTACTTTTCTACAGCTGCCAGATCCAATATTGATTCCTCCAAAGTCATTTCTTTTGTTAAAACTTGTGTTTCCAGATGAGATGAGACTCACTTCATCACATGAGCTACATCTTTATTGCTGAACAAACCAACCATTTTTTAAATACTTTCATACCTTTCAAAGCCATTAGTGAAAACACAGATTACAAAGCTTACAGCTTATGGTGAACCACAATTCTTTCACTGACCTGAGAATTTCACCTTGCAGCTGTTGAATTTCATTACTTCTGACAGTATGTAAAGGGTAAATTCTTATTTGCTATACAACTAGTAACAGTTCTGTTTTCTTTTCTCCAGTTGTGCTGTAAAGTCCAGGATTTTTCCCTATTTGATAGTGTCTTCACAATGAACTGACTTGTAAGCATCAAATTGTATGAATATTTTGCAAACAGGTACCCTAATGCAGGACAAAGGCAGTCATTATAAAAGCACATGTTTGTAGTCAAATCTCAAACTTAAGAAGCACTTGATGGTATAAAAGTAAGTGAACGGAACAGGTATTCGGAGCGGTTTTATTTCTTGCTTGGATCAAATAGATTCTCATTTTTCTCTCTCTCAGAGCTTTGATACATTTCCAGTACTTAAGTGTGTGGGACCCTTACCACATAGGACTAACAGGGAACGTTGAAAGTATATGGGGAAGGGCAATATGAATGGTACAGGTTTGTTTAATCTGTGGGAGAGTTTTACAGAGACACTGAGGAACTGAACTGAAAGACTCTTGAGGATAAACATAAATTTAATAAGTTTCAAGAGCTGATTCTAGGGATATATTTGGTGTCAACATGCAATAACCTCCTACACCACTATCAATGGAAAGTATATAAAGCATGTTTGGCAATTGGAGAAAACAGTGCAATCATTGTCATAATGCAGAAATAGAACAATTTATCTCATGTCACAAAAGGACATGATCAATAGGTTTTGGGCTGAGAGTGGGAGCATTTCCTAAACTGCTAAGTTTTTAAACTGATCATGTGCCACCATGGTTAAAGTATACCACACATGTCAAAAAGGTATTATCCAAACCCAGCACTGGGTCATCTGTGTTGTACCACAGGCCATAGATGATGGAGGTGAACAATGGCTGGAGATATGCCTTCGGGTGAACAGACATCCATCTGTCAAGCAGCTGACTGTCCAGATGAACTAAAGGGTTACCAACCAAGTCTCATCATCGAGCATTCGGCGAATGTTGTTGTGTATGGGACACTGCAGCAGGCATCTGATTTGTGCACCCTTGCTGTCTACTGTTAATTGGCAACAAAGGCTAGAATTTGAATGCCCTTACCACAGTTGAACATCCACTGAGTGCCAACAATTGACCTTTTCAGATGAATCACGTTTTATGATCCATCAGACACATAGGCATTGGCATATACAGCATAAAAACATCTGAAAGCAAACACGCTGCCACATCATCAGAAGTGTCCAGGTTGGAGGAGGGAGCATTATGATCTAAAGAAGTTTTCATGGCATTTCCTGGGTGGTCTCAACACTCTGGAAGGCACAACAGGTCAACTCAAGTATACATATATCCTCGGGAACCACATCCACCCCTACATTCAGTTTTTTTCCTCAGCACGATGGCATCTACCAGGAGCACAATGCAACCTGTCACACAGCTCACAGTGCGCATGTGTGGTTTGAAGAATACCAGGATGAGTTGACCATACTCCCCTGGATGCCAAACTTCCTGGACTTAAAATCAATCAAGAATCTGTGGGACTACCTCATCCAAGAAACCTATTGCATAGCACTAGAGTTGCAAAGCTCCACATCCCAGTTGGTACCTTCCAGAACATTACTGGCACACTTCCTGCATGTTTCAGAAAAGTCTGAACTGCAAAAGGTCATTATTCAAGCTTTTCACATGTAACTGGAAAGCGTATTTCAAGTATGTGGGCAAGTCAGTGTATATACTAACGAACACCTGTTAGAAATTACACCCATCAGTTGATTGGCTCATTCATTCATCCTCATAAATATGCAAGTCATCAATCTGTTCTCAAATAGAAAGACTAGCAACATGTTGCAACCAGTAACATCATACCACCATTTCATTCCATTGATTCATCGCATTCTGTAGATTCAATAAACAGGAGGACCTTCGGGGATCTTGAACAAGTTAAGTTATACATTAACGAAGAGCAAGCAAATTGTACAAATTCACTCTACACTTCTTTAACAATAAACTATAATTTTTCTTGTTAATGCAGTTTGTGTTTATGTATCTAGATTTAATTGGGGAAATAAGTAAGAAAGCTGTTGTGTGGGAGGAACAATGCTGCTACCTCAGTTTTATTACAAGTTGCTGTTTATCTGCTATCAGTAGCTTAATATTTACTTCATTATCTTTTTTTTTTTTTCTTTTTGACAGAAAGTATTTTTATGTCTATAAATACTGAGTCTTATTTATAGTACATTATTGCTTGTCACAAAGCTTTTAGCTTGCGATGTTACTTTCAGTCCCATTTCTGTATTATTACACTAATGATGACAAATCACTGGAAACAGCTACTAATGTAAAATATCTAGGAGTATCTATCTGCAGCAACCTTATGTTGAATGACCACATAAAACAGGTAGTAGCAAAAACAGGTGTGAGCCTAAGATTCACTGGAAGAATCTTACGGAAATGTAATTCATCCACTAAACACGTGGCTTACGAGACACTTTTTTGACCCATTCTCAAATATTGCTTATCAGTCTGGGACCAGCACCATGTAGAATTAATGGAAATGACAGAGAGAAGTAGGTAGTACATTTCATCATTTAGTTGGTGTAAGACCATTACAGAAATGATCAATAAACCCCAGTAGCAGTCATCAAGAGACAGGCGTGGTGTGTGATGGACAGGTTTACTAGTGAAATTTCGAATAAGTACTTGCCATCAAGAGTCAGACAACACATTACTCCTTCAAATAATGACCAAGACAAGAACATGTGAGGGATTAGAGCTAATACAGAGGCTTACCGACAATCATTCTTCTCTCTCGCCATTTGCAAGTGGAACAAGTGAGGGAGATCAGATAGTGCTACCAGAAGTACCCTCTGTCACACAATGTTAGGTGACTTGTGAAGTATCAATGTGGATGTAGATGAATCTACACATTCAAATAATTTGTAGAAATAGTGACAAATGAGGCATGTTATTAATTGCATTTTGAATTAATATGGATTCCCAGTTTTGTAATTTATGTTAGATGGGAGCTTACTGAATATCTTGCCACCAGAGAACACAACTTCACTCTGAACTCTGGATGAGGAGGCAAACTCTACTTGAAAATTACTCTCATGTCTTAACTGTGGTTGTATATATCACGGATCAGTCTGAATTGATTTTTATTATCAGGAACTGAAACCATTAAGGAGTATATGTATTGGAAATTGAGTGTAACAGTTTACAGATCCTCAGTAAGGGTTCTACAAAATCTGCAGTTAT
Organism: Schistocerca gregaria; assembly: GCF_023897955.1. Lineage (NCBI taxonomy): Eukaryota > Metazoa > Arthropoda > Insecta > Orthoptera > Acrididae > Schistocerca > Schistocerca gregaria. The sequence continues at coordinate 245,194,482 of NC_064928.1, read as the reverse complement.
CTACTTTACATAATATTCATACTGATCAGTTCTGCTAAACAAACAATTTGTTTCCTTTAGGTGCACTGCCTCAGAACATAATGCCACAAATGAACAGGGAGTTAAAATATGCAACACTATTGTCTAATAAAACAGAAAGAAACTTCCACATGGGAAAAATATATTAAAAACAAAGATTCCAAGACTTACCAAGCGGGAAAGCGCCGGCAGACAGGCACATGAACAAAACACACAAACACACACACAGAATTACGAGCTTTCGCAACTGGCAGTTGCTTCGTCAGGAAGGAAGGAAGGAGAGGGAAAAATGAAAGGATGTGGGTTTTAAGGGAGAGGGTAAGGAGTCATTCCAATCCCGGGAGCGGAAAGACTTCCCTTAGGGGAAAAAAAGGACAGGTGTACACTCGCACACACACACACACACATATCCATCCGCACATACACAGACACAAGCAGACATATTTAAAGGCAAAGAGTAAGGGCAGAGATGTCAGTCGAGGCGGAAGTACAGAGGCAAAGAAGTTGTTGAAAGACAGGTGAGGTATGAGTGGCAGCAACTTGAAATTAGCGGAGGTTGAGGCCTGGCGGATATCGAGAAGAGAGGATATACTGAAGGGCGAGTTCCCATCTCCGGAGTTCGGATAGGTTGGTGTTGGTGGGAAGTATCCAGATAACTCGGACGGTGTAACACTGTGCCAAGATGTGCTGGCCGTGCATCAAGGCATGTTTAGCCACAGGGTGATCCTCATTACCAACAAACACTGTCTGCCTGTGTCCATTCATGCGAATGGACAGTTTGTTGCTGGTCATTCCCACATAGAAAGCATCACAGTGCAGGCAGGTCAGTTGGTAAATCACGTGGGTGCTTTCACATGTGGCTCTCCCTTTGATCGTGTACACCTTCCGGGTTACAGGACTGGAGTAGGTGGTGGTGGGAGTGTGCATAGGACAGGTTTTACACCTGGGGCGGTTGCAAGGGTAGGAGCCAGAGGGTAGGGGAGGTGGTTTGGGGATTTCATAGGGATGAACCAAGAGGTTACGAAGGTTAGGTGGACGGCGGAAAGACACTCTTGGTGGAGTGGGGAGGATTTCATGAAGGATGGATCTCATTTCGGGGCAGGATTTTAGGAAGTCGTATCCCTGCTGGAGAGCCACATTCAGAGTCTGATCCAGTACCGGGAAGTATCCTGTCACAAGTGGGGCACTTTTGGGGTTCTTCTGTGAGAGGTTCTGGGTTTGAGGGGATGAGGAAGTGGCTCTGGTTATCTGCTTCTGTACCAGGTCGGGAGGGTAGTTTCGGGATGCGAAAGCTGTTTTCAGGTTTTTGGTGTAATGGTCCAGGGATTCAGGACTGGAGCAGATTCGTTTGCCACGAAGGCCTAGGCTGTAGGGAAGGGACCGTTCGATATGGAATGGGTGGCAGCTGTCACTGATGCCACTTCCCTATACACAAATATCCCGCATGTCCAGGGCCACCCGGAAGGTGTACACGATCAAAGGGAGAGCCACATGTGAAAGCACCCACGTGATTTACCAACTGACCTGCCTGCACTGTGATGCTTTCTATGTGGGAATGACCAGCAACAAACTGTCCATTCGCATGAATGGACACAGGCAGACAGTGTTTGTTGGTAATGAGGATCACCCTGTGGCTAAACATGCCTTGATGCACGGCCAGCACATCTTGGCACAGTGTTACACCGTCCGAGTTATCTGGATACTTCCCACCAACACCAACCTATCCGAACTCCGGAGATGGGAACTCGCCCTTCAGTATATCCTCTCTTCTCGATATCCGCCAGGCCTCAACCTCCGCTAATTTCAAGTTGCCGCCACTCATACCTCACCTGTCTTTCAACAACTTCTTTGCCTCTGTACTTCCGCCTCGACTGACATCTCTGCCCTTACTCTTTGCCTTTAAATATGTCTGCTTGTGTCTGTGTATGTGCGGATGGATATGTGTGTGTGTGTGTGTGCGAGTGTAGACCTGTCCTTTTTTTCCCCTAAGGGAAGTCTTTCCGCTCCCGGGATTGGAATGACTCCTTACCCTCTCCCTTAAAACCCACATCCTTTCATTTTTCCCTCTCCTTCCTTCCTTCCTGACGAAGCAACTGCCAGTTGCGAAAGCTCGTAATTCTGTGTGTGTGTTTGTGTGTTTTGTTCATGTGCCTGTCTGCCGGCACTTTCCCGCTTGGTAAGTCTTCAACACTATTGTCTTTTGGTCAGCACACTGAGAAATGTCTCTCATGGCAGAACAGGCTGAACTGAGCTTTGTGATTTAATTCAATCACATATACACTCCATTTTAATTTGTTATTCAACTGGATCCCAATAAATTTTCCATGTTGGTACACAGTACCAATAAAAAAACTAGCACTGCATGGCTAGGTAGTATTTGTGCTTACATGTATTGTGTTTAATACAGCAAAATTAACAGGAAAGCTGCTGCTTCCTCATTTATACCAGACTGTCCTCTTCATTTCCTATCTTTATCTTAATATGTATAAGACCACACTCACACTTATCAAATAATGACAATGATCTTTGCCAATAAGAAAAGAGGACTCTTTACAATAAACACTGCTACCTACCATGCAGTTAACAGACATCTTTATTATTGAGTCAGGATAATCGAACAGTTTACAATTGGCATTGCAGTAGCAAGCATCAGAAATGTTTGTCCTAAACCAAAAGGAAATACTGCAAACAGCAGGGAGGTAGTCACCGCGGGTGCAAAATACTATTCGCATTTCTCCAAATTAAAAGGCAGATAACGTAACACAACTAACAATCTGGGACTTCAGAACTGACACTTACACAGCCAAGGGAGTCATTCCCAGAGTACCAGTCACTCCTAGAATCTACTGAGAGCCAAAGATACATTAGGAAAATTTAAGGCCAGTAGTGAACAGGATCAATTCACCTACATCTAATATGGCAAAATGTCTAGCCTGTAAACTAAGACCTCTAGCTGGCAAAATAGACTCTCATGTGAAGATCTCAATGCACTTCAAACAAAGCATAAAGAGAGAAATAATTTTACCCACAGACATCATGGTCAGTTTGAACATAAGTCATTATTCACAAACTTGCCACTAGACCAAACTGCTGCATCATACAAGAGCATGAACCACCAGATATATGTGATCACAATGAGCTATGTTTGTCTTCAACACACTTCAAATGACAAGGAAAATACTATGAGCAGACAGATGGTATAGCAATGGGGTTTACCTGATCTCTATTAGCAGCAGGTATATTCGTGGAGGTCTTTGAAGTAATGACACTTTGTTTATGTCCCTTACATCCACAATGCTGGTTCAGATAAATGGATGATACATTAGCCATACGGTCTCATATTTTTGAATAAAATGTACAGGAAAATACGGTTCACGCTCGAGGTAGAGAAGAACAGTGCACTTCCATTTCTGAATGTGGAAGTATACAGGACAACGGACAGCACACTAGGTCAGAGACTATACCATCACATGCTTTAGGTGTCACAGCTTAGCTTGATGGTGCCTTGGAGGCCAAGGAGTGAAGGAGCATACACAAGTATGTAAATGATCATTAAGAAGTGTCATTCATTCGACTGCTAACATCAAATCATTTCATAGGTATGTTATAAAATGTCACGAGCTACAAAGTAAAAGAGATCATTCAGCTATTACTGTAATTGAAGCATATATGAAAAACATCTTACTGCAAAGCTGTTCACTTTATTCAGAAGCTTGGAGAGACTAGAGCTCTCTTTCAGCACCTGCACATCACAACAAGGTGACAGATTCCAGGGGCATACTTCCGTGGCACTGCATAGCAGGAAAGTAGTTAACTCTGAGAATGGTGACTGGGAATTAACTATGAGGTAAGTTGACGTACAGACATCAGGGTAGAGATCATACATGATGTTACAAATTCACCATGAAAACACTCCATGTTAAAGAATTTGTTGCCAGGGAAGCAATTCTCAAACACAACAACAAAAATGAGACAAGCACTGACACTCCAACGCACAGGCTGCAAGAATAGCAAGCTTCCCAAACGTGAATGCCCTTAAAATTTCTAATAAAATTACCTACTCTCTCTGTCTGATACATGCCATTTAGTAATTTCAAAACAAAATAACGTAACAAGCTTGCAGAAAACAAATTATGCTTATAAAAGAATTCTATGACATGGACAATGTTGATTTCATTAACCATGTAGATTACTGAATTGCTTTTGTTCAGTTCAGTACCTGAAATTTTAAACCAACTACCAAATGAAAGATTGTGATTTCACCAGACCTATTCTAAGTTTACTCCAAAACAGGGAATTTTATGCAGACTTCAAAGGTCTACATAGTTGACGGAGAGGTCAAGTAAACAGTTTACCATGAGAAAGAGTTCTTCCACCAATGTCATTTAATATCAGTACCAATGACAAACCACTTTCAGTGAACATGAGTTTCTTTTATGCTGACGCTCTTGAATTAGTGAGTTAAGGGAAATCATTTGAAGATGATGAATCCCAACTGACAGATGCACTAAAAAATTTGAGTTTCTATTATTCTAAAAACCAACTTTGCCCAAACTCACATAAAATCCAACAGTGTGTGTTTCATCTTCAGCACAATCATGCACATTGTAAACTTATAACCACATGGCAACAGATACAGTTAGTATATACACTTCAACCAAACTGTCTGGGAGTCACTCTGATCATACTCTGATGAACAAGAAGTATTGTGAGAGTATGAGAATGAAGATGGAAGCCAGAAATAATATCCTTCACACAATCGTTGGTAGCAAGGGGAGATCTTGATCATGAACCCTGAGAATGAAAGCACTAACAACTGGTTACAGTGCAGCAGAGTATGCATGTCTAGCCTAGTAAAAATCTACCCATGCAAACTTAGTTTATAAGCAATTAAATGAAATATGTAGGCCAATTACAGGTTGTTGTTTGAAACCTATGCCACTTGTAAAACTCTACCAGCTCACAAGCATAACACCCCCAGATATTCGTTGTGTAGTAGCTCACAGTGTGTAAAGAACAAATTGGTATCATCAGACAAACCATCCATTACATGGGCACATTCCAGTAGCCCCAAGGTTGAGGTTCAGGAGAAGTTTCCTTGCAACCACTTCAGTCTGGCAAACAGCAGCAGCTACAGCAAAAAAACAGTGGTTGATTTCCCAACATAAGACTAACTCTATCTGGCCTCTCATCTAGGCATGAACAGAACTGAATCATGTGGAGGTCACTCATTCATTCCCATTCTGGAGTTGGAAGATCTGGAGTAACCTCTGGAAAAGGCACTTCCCTGTGTATAACATCAACTATGATTGCAGAGAAGCACATACCATGAAACACCTACTGCATTCTCAAATATGCTCTGCGTCCTGCACTGAAGAAGACCTGCCTGTAACTCCAAGCACAATTGGAGTTGCAAGATTTTGGTAAACAAAAGTGTAACTTGATAATTCTTTCTTTTGTTAGCTTTTAATGGCAATTACCATGTATTGTATTTGTTTCTCGGTTGAATAAATAAATAATGTTCATTTTCATATTTATGGTTGTCGCTGCACCGTTTGATTTGACTGCACTGCTGTCATCTATCTAAAAATAACAAAGTGTACAGTATTTCACACAAAATGATCAATGGCAACTAAATAAGAATTAAAAAATCCATCTTTATTGCAATCAAGGCTGATTTCCCTTTCTCTCTCTCTCTCTCTTTTTTTTTTTTTTTTTTTTTAAAAAAAAAGGAAGAGTCACATTTGGTGTGAAGAGATCAGCAGAACTTACAATGTTAAGAGTCCACTAATGCTGCAAACCTGTGCTACTATGGTAATAGAAAATATACCCAATTTTAGTTGACATTACGTTACTCATGGCAGTTAGAAAAATAATGAAAAAGGAACAAAAACATAATCAATGTTAGTATAAGAAATAAAGTAACTCTGTGAAAGAAATAGGAGAATGATGTTGTGCATGGACAGAGAGTAGTATGCAACTAAAATACAAAACTATGAGCCATCAGTATTACAGCACATCAGATATTTCAGTCAAACTGTCATCGAATTTATTGCTGAGCTACTTGCTAATATGATTAATAAGTCCATGGCAGAGAGCTGTTTCATGGCACTTTAAGAAATGCTTGGCTTTTATCACTATGCTTAAAGATTGATTACAAGGAAGGTGAAAACTGCAGCATGTGAGAATTTTACCACTCATGTCATAAATCTTTGTACACTATATAAAATGTTAAGAAAATTCCTTACATTGCACAATATACTGTCCAGAATTCAGTGTGAATCTGAGAAGAATAAATCCACCGCTTTAGCAACTCACAAATTTGTGGACTTCGAAAGCACTGGATAGGGAAGAATCAATGACTGTCATATTCTGTAACATGTACTCAAAATGACAAAATCATATATCAAAGACAGCTATCAGAAAGTAGGAATATTAGATGAGAGTAGCAACAAACATACATGAGGAAGATCATACGTGGTATGCCACAGGCATGTGTGATAGGACCACTGCTTTTCTCAGTCTACATTAATAACCTTCTTGATTACATCTACAACAAAGCCATCCTATCTGTTGATGGTGCCAATATTTAATTAAAGGAACAAGTCTGGAAGAAGCTGTTCCAGGGTCTGAAAGTGTATTACTTAATATAGATAAATGTATACTCAAGAACTTAAACAACAACAGAAGCAAACAGTTTGTTAGCAGTGAATGTTAACAATAACAACAAACACAAGCAAGTTGGGCATATAAAGTTTTGAATTCACCGTGCAGACAATACATTAACATGAACAGAGCACATCACACAGTAGCGTAAGTTGTAAATTAAATTCGGCTTGCTGTACCTTATGAATGTCACACAAAGTAGCTAGTATTTAAATCCCCAAAATGTTTTACCCTGCACATTTCCTCTCCAGTAAGTGGTATGGAGAAGAACTGCATGGAATTTCAGTAAATATGAAGTAGCAAATACTCATTATATAGAAAAGGGGATAGCAGTCGACCCTTCTCATATTGTTCTCATTCCATCCCTAATTTTCTGTTGTTTGAAAAGTATTACTCAGTCATAGAAAAAAATTGAAGAGTTACATGAGACACTACTGGAAACAGATAAAAGTATATGGATATGTACAATCACAACAACAAGGCATGTATAAAATCATGCAATAAATGTCACTAATACAACATAAATCAATTGTAATACAACATAAGACTGGTTAATATGTAATACAACATAAGACTGGTTAATAAATTAATACAAATCTTGTCTGTATTCCCACTAATGACAAGTTTGAGATACTTTACAGTAAATAATGAAAAGGGCATGAGAATATGGGGATCCAGCTGTAGACACATAACAAAATCTAACATACATGTGCTGTTCCAAGCCCTAGAATGGGCATTTTGTGTCCATTGAAGAAAGTTAAGTATTCCATCTTGCCAGTCATCTTGCTGTTCCAGGTTTAGCAAGAAGTGAGTAATACTTGTGTACTGTCTGCAGACTGTGCTGCGGAACTCAATTCCTCAGTACTTACAGCAGTTATATAATTACCTTATCTGTGGCTTGTCTTTTATGACACTACAAAAACAGTGAGATAACTCCTATCAGATAGCATGTGCCATTAAAATGAAGTGGCCATTCACCCATATCTTACCAGAATATGAATCTAGGTTGATAACTTATCACAACTCTGCTACTTAAGTAACATCTGTGGTCTGTGGCATCAATTGGTCATATCAACCATAGACAACATTAATCTTTGGGACTCAGGTCGCTCATCCGAGCCGCCATGTTAATTCAGTCTGTTCTTATATCTTGTACTGTGTGCACATGTATGATAATTGTTGAAAAATATGTATGTGCAGGTATTAGTAGGAACGGTTTATTCCGCATACTCTTACTCGTATCCTGTTTCCCATACTGGTGCCCCCAAAGGTTATGGGCACGCCACCATGGCCACCTCACCCAACACTTTGACTGCCAGGACCCTTCAATCCTTCACCAATGGCCAGCTCTGCGTTACTCCATAGTGAGTCACGATCTCCAACCACATTAAGCTTAAAATTTGTTGTTCTACAACAGTCGAGTGCTACACTGTTAACCCAAACAATGGACTCTGGTTTTGTGTCGGCAGACTGTGCTCGCCAATATGTGAAGTGTAAAGTGGATAATATTCAGAACTGGGTACCTAACAATCGACTGTATAATGTTCAAAGCAATCTACATTCCCACACATACACTGACTCCCAGCAGGCTGCAGCAACAGTTACTGTCATGCAGTGTGCGATGCCACCATTTGTGCAACCTCCCCCCCCCCCCCCCCTCCGCCCTCCCCACCACTATCAATCATGACCTGTTCCACTTTTCAACATTTGCAAACTAACGATGGACATTTTTGTGCACAAAATTCTCCTTGCTCATCCCCCAGACCAGTTGCTCAACTTTTCGACCACGTAAGTTTGAGTACATCTTTTGGCGTTTCGCCTTCCAGGGTCATCTTACCACATCGCAGTGATCTTCTGCAAGTTCCAATGACCCCACAAGGCGTGTTTTCAACATGCATGGAGAACTCACATTTTTCATTTTTGCCACACGAGTTACCAACACTCCCGCCCCCCCCCCCCCCCCCCCCCCCACACACACACACAGACATTCGCAGGGGGCTCCAGTTCTGACTGCTGAGCCACTCACCTCTCGCACAGCTTCGCCTGTGTCTGCTGTGCCGGCCTTCCATGTTATTTCCGAGGTGGGCCAATTCAAATCAGTACTTTTAACCCACAGTCCAGTTTACGGGACCCCCACACATACTGCGCAACTGCTCATTCCCACGGTACTGACCGTGCCAGCTGTTGTGTTTTCGTGACATGTTAAGGACAATGCAACCCGCTGCTGCCATGGACGTTCTTGCCAGCAACATACCCACACCTACTGTGCCCCAGCCTGCTGTACAGCCTCTCCTGCCACAGACCAGCTGGTTTTCCATGGGACACCGAAGCCGCTTTCATCCCCTCCCCAGGTCATCTGCCGAAGCTGCCGCCTTTATACGAAGACAACCCTGTATCACGGTTTGCGACTCCTACGAGTCAATCAGCTCTCGTCTCCGCATCACAGACCAACTGTATTCGTTGCTAGTTGGCATAACTGCTCCTGCTTACTGGCCGTCTGCTGGCAGAGGCAGGGCTCACTCCACCTTCTACATCGCCTGGCAGTATCCGCTCACTCTCTCCACTGTCTGAGCACTCCAGGATCGCCCACGCACCATATGTGCCAGTATATACACCAGAACAAATCAACAAAGATGAGCCTCCTCCACTGCCGCAGTCACCACCATCACGGCATCTGGCTCATCCATATTGCTGGTACCACAAGATTTTCGACGACAATGCCAAGAAGCGCCGATTACCTTGCTGGCACCCAAGCACTGACAGCAGGACGTCAAAGACACCAAGTCCTGCGGCAAACCTCACAGGAGTCCTCATACATTGCACTCCATCCACTCACCTGCGTGCCCGAGCAGTCGTTTGCATGTGGCTGACATTTCATCACGGCTCGTTTTCCTAGTCGACACTGTTGCTGCCGTGTCTATCATACCTACATCAATGACTCCCACCGACTTTTCACTGACAGAGTCACTTCTACAAGCTGTCAACACATCAACGTTACAAACTGTGGTGTTACCGCCAGACACCACACTTGCTAGGTGGTAGCCTTTAAATCGGCCGCGGTCCGGTAGTATACGTCGGACCCGCTTTTCGCCACTATCAGTGATTGCAGACTGAGTGCCGCCACACGGCAGGTCTAGAGAGACTTCCTAGCACTCGCCCCAGTTGTACAACTGACTTTGCTAGTGATGGTTCACTGACTTCTATGCTCTCATTTGCCGAGACGATAGTAAGCATAGCCTTCAGCTACGTTATTTGCTACGACCTAGCAAGGCGCCAGTATTCGTACTATTGATTTTGTGTATCATGTACCATAAAGAGCGACGTTCTCCATTAATGGATTAAAGTTAAGTATTCTACCAGCTACATCCATTTTTCTCAATTCTAATTCCCTTGTCGTGTTCCAGACCTCACGCCAGCCTGCGTGAGCTGAGACGCGTGCATTTCGGCCTCCTTTAGTACCAAGTGGTTGGCTCTCCTGCCAGCCACAACACAAACCTCAAGCTCTGTCAAAGTTACTGTGCACCTGTCTCCTTCTCTGTGTTTTCTGTGGGCTTTCCACATTGCCGACATAGATGAACCAATTCTTGGTATGGATTTTTTGTCCCATTACAAACTCTCTCTGAATGTAGTTCAGGTCTCAGTGCTACACCATCCCACTAACACTCAGATACTGTGCTCCCACACTTATGTTTCACGTTCTGTTTCTCTCACGACGTATGAGTTGGTACATGAGTGCTCCACCCTCGCAGGTGACATTGTGACCTGCATCACTAACCTACTGTCAGAATACGACTCGGGGGCATAACTCCACCGGGAAAACGATGAGCTGAAACAACGAATAGCACACACTTCCAACGAGCTCGTTGCAGCTCGTACCTCACTCCTGAAACTGCAGTCCACAGTTCCGTCACCTAATCGTGTCTCTCCAGCAGACACCAGCTCAGACACTCATCAGCTTAGTCCAAAAACATTAATTGTGTGTGATGATTTGCCTCTGGTAGACTCCGCATTCCCAACGCGCTTGCCACGTTCACTGCCATACGTGTCAGACAGTGCTTCTAATAACACTGGTGTGTGCGATTTGACCACGCTCACTCCACGGGCAGCTGCCCTGCATCTTGATAAACATCCCCCCTCTCTCATGCACGAGCCACATGACTCTGTGGCCATCGCTGTTCCACGTGCGATGCCAAAACTGCTCTTGCACGCGTCGGGTACCGAGTGCAAGATTGACAGCGGACAGTCACCCCACATTCCGACCTGCCCCACACTGAGCACACAGCTGCCCTCTCCAAACAAGCACAAGCCGCGCTCACGTACTAGGCATGTGACTTTCGTACTGTCTTTTCTCACTTGCGCTAACGGCTACGCCTCATTGCGCCCTACCCATCCAAAAACAACATGTCAGGACATTGATCAGTGTTGTGTGCAGTTCTCAGTTTCTTCCTTCACTGACAGAACAACACACAAGATAGTTACCTCTGCCGGCCATCCTGTTAGGTACAGGGTTGGACGCCTCAACCCTATTAAGTTGTGTGCAGCCAGGCACCAAATTAACGAACTTTTGTAGGTAGGTATCCTGCAACTGTCAGACAGCAACTGGTCTTCACTGATCAACCTGGTCCTCAAACATGACGGTTCTTTCCGAATGTGTGGTGACTACAGACGTTTAAACGCTCATACTGTCATGGACAATTACCCCGTGCCTAACATAAATGATTTCACTCGTGTTATAGGGCGCTACAATCTTCAGTGTTATTGACTGGAAACGTGCCTACCACCAGATTCACATAGTGCTGGATGACATCCCTAAAACACCTATTATCTCACTGCTTGGTTTGTTCAAATACAACTTCGTGCCATTGATTCTAAAAAACGTGGTGCAAACATGGCAGCATTTCATTGACTCCGTTTTACGACAGTTCGAGTTTTACTTCGCATATCTGGATGACACACTCATTTCAGCAAGTCAGCTGAGGAACATGAAAATCATTCATCATCCATGGTCCTCCAGACCTTGAACTCCAACAGTGTCGATGCCAACAAAGAAAAATTCCAGTTGCATCAGCCTTCCGTCACTTTATTGGGTTACACCATCTCCACCGATGGAATACAGCCTCCCAAATCTCGCGTGCACGCCATCACTTCACTGCCACTCCCCAGCTACTTGCATAGAACTTCAACATTTCCTGGACACAGTAAATTGCTACTGTCGTCACCTGCCTTCTACAGCCGCTGGTCCAGGTCCCACTGACAGACTCACTGTCGGGTAAACAGACTTCAGGGCTCAAACCAGTTAGCTGGATGCACCTATGCTGGAGGCTTTCAATGCATTAAAGAATTCTTTAGCTCTGGCCATGACACTCGCCCACCCTGAACCCTTGGCCGAGTTGTTCATCACTACGGACGCCAGTGACATCGAAGTGGGAGCAGTACTACAGCAACGCAAGGCAGACAGAGTTTCTTCTCTTCATTTCTTCTCTAAAAAAACTCTCAACATTGCAGAAAAAATGCTCTGCTTTCGATAGAGAACTCCTTGTGGTCTATGAGGCCGTTAAACACTTCTGCCCCGATGTGGAGTGTTGCTCGTACTTCATCCTTACGAATCACAATCTACTCGCAGACGCTTTCTGCAACCTCCCCGAAGACCCACCCCCTCAGTGTTCACATCGTTTTGATCTGGTCTCCCAATTTACAAGTGACATTCACTAAATCAAAGGCACGGACAACACCACCATAGATTTTTTTTCACAGATCAATGCTATTTCACAAATCACTGACTGATCCAACCTGGCTAGCCTACAAGCTTCCAACAAGGAATCTCAAGCTGTCCTCATGGACTCTCAAACATCCCTTGTGTTTACTAAAGCTAAATACCCCAGCGTTGTGGATGAGGTGTGGTGTGACTCTTCCTGGTACATTACGCGAGTTGCTCCTGCACCCCCTGTGCTGGCACTCTCAACATTTGCTCCCATGTAATGTTGAGAGATGATTCGGTCCAACAACCTCTGCAACCAACTTATCTCGGCCCCTTTAAAGTCCTCTGGTGGGGCGATACAACTTTCAACATCATAACCAAAGACAGTCTGCAAACTGTTTCGTTACACCCACTCAAACCAGCATTCATGGCCCCGACGTACCTCTGCTGGCTCAGTCTGATTCTCCTAATGACTCTCCCACCAGTCTCTCTGCCGCCGTGGAGACCAACACTGTTTCTCCTCAGGCCACCACACTGTTTTGTTCACCCAACACTTCCCTGTCACCTTTCACTAGTTTCTCAAACACGTCACCCTCCACCCTGTGAGCTGGTTTCACCCTCTCCCATAGTCAGCCTGCTCTGCAATGTGCCCCCACACCGTGTGGATGACATTTCAATCGTCACTCTCAATGACCGAGTTCTCATTCTGTTCACAGACACCACAGCCCCGCCACCCAATGACCAGTTAAATGCCAGTGTTGTGCATAGTCTTATTCTCCCTCGTGAGTGCGTCCAGCAAGATTACCGATTAGCATCCAGGCTTGCCACACCTACACCCCGCCATCCGCCATTCAACCCACCTGCTCTCGAGCCGGCTGCGTATTGTCCATCCTCACTGGCTCAACGACTTCGAGATGGACATGCCTCCCATCGCTCCGCCTCCGCATCCCGCCCCGGTCAGGTTGAAGGTCCAGGTCGTGCATCTACCAGCTCGTATGACCACCAACAGTGTCGATTCACACATGGTCTTCCCTCAAGACTCACATGCACTACTCTGTAGTACGGGGGGGGAGGGGGGCGGCGCTCTGTGGCATCAATGGGTCATATTGACCATAGACAACATTAATCTTTGGGACTCAGGTGGCTCATCCAAGCCGCCACATTAATTCAGTCTAAAAGTTACTCAAATTAAACAGAAGTCTATAATAAATCCATGGATCACACAAGGAATAAAGATTTCCTGTAAGACACAAAGGAAAATGTATCTGTCGACCAAGAATAGATCCCATGCTGATGATTTAGCTAAATACAAAGAAAGCTGTAAAATATTAAAAACAGTAATTCAGACATCTAAACAAATACACTATGAGAAGAAAATAGCAATGTCAGGGAACAAAATAAAAACAATATGGGATATAGTGAAAGAGGAGACTGGTAGAACCAGAAAGGAACAGGAGAAAATAGCACTAAGGGTAGATGACACATTAGTAACCAATGGGCATAGTGTGGCAAATCTATTTAACAAGTACTTTATATCTGTTACTGATAGAATAGGATTGTCAGGATCAGTAAATAATGCCCTTGAATATCTGAAACTAGCCTTTACAAATAGCTTCAGGTACATGAATATGTCACTCACTTCACCAAAAGAAATAACTTCCATAATAAAATCTTTAAAAACAAAGCATACTAGTGGTTACAATGAAATATCAACAAAGTTAATTAAGGCATGTTCTTCTGAGTTTAGTACAATTCTAAGTTACTTGTGTAACCAGTCAATTATAACTGAGACATTTCCTGACTGGCTGAAATATGCAGATGTTAAGCCTCTATTCAAGAAAGGGGATAAAGAGGTGCCATCAAACTACAGACCGGTTTCACTTTTGCCAGCATTCTCAAAAATTTTAGAAAAAGTAATGTACAGGCAGCTTCTCAACCATCTGGCCACAAATAACATATTATCAAGAACACAGTTTGGATTTCTGAAGAGTTCTGATATCGAAAAGGCTATTTACACCTACAGTGAAAAGGTACTTAATTCATTAAATAACAAGTTACAAGCAGCAGGTATTTTCTGTGATTTGTCAAAGGCATTCGATTGTGTAAACCACAACATCCTTTTAAATAAATTAGAATTCTAAGGTGTCACGGGCAGTGCTGCAAAATGGTTCAAGTCATGCCTCACTAACAGGAAACAAAGGGTGTCAGTGCAAGGGACTAATGAATTAAGTCATCAGTCATCATCAGAATGGGAAGAAATTACATGTGGTGTCCCACAAGGATCCATCTTAGGGCCATTGCTTTTTCTTGTGTACATTAATGATCTCTCATCAGTTCCACTGCCAGAAGCAGAGTTCGTTTTGTTTGCAGATGACACAAGTATTGCAATAAATAGTATGTCAAATGTAGTTCTAGAAAGATCTCCTAATGATATTTTCATGGATGTTAATAAATGGTTTAAAGCCAACTCATTGACATTAAACTTTGGAAAGACTCACTACATGCAATTCAGAACCTGTAAGAGGTTTCCACCCAGCATATGCATAAAGTATGAAGATGAGCAGATAGAAGAGGTTGACAGTATTAAATTCCTGGGATTACAACTTGATAATAAATTCAGTTGGGAGGAGCACACCACAGAACTGCAGAAATGCCTTAACAAATCTGTATTTGCAATTCGAGTGTTAGCAGACATAGGGGACATAAAACTGAAAAAGCTTGCATACTTTGCCTACTTTCATTCCATAATGTCATATGGTATAATATTTTGGGGTAACTCTTCAAGTCAAAAAAACGTTTTCAGAGTCCAAAAGCGTGTAACAAGTATTATTTGTGGAGTAAACTCACGGATGTCTTGTAGAAACCTCTTCAAAGAACTGAGTATACTAACTACTGCCTCTCAGTATATTTACTCCTTAATGAAATTTGTCCTAAATAATATATCTCTTTTTCCAACAAACAGTTCAGTTCATACATACAATATCAAGAACAAAAATGATCTGCACAAGGACTTAAAAGCACTTACTTTAGTTCAAAAAGAGGTCCACTACTCAGGAACACTCATCTTCAATAATTTGCCAGCAAACATAAAAAATTTTGTTACAAATAAAGATCAGTTTAAAAGGACTGGGAATGTGACGGATGAATGTGCTGGAAAGGTATGGCGACTGCGTACGGCAACCACACAGGGGAACGCGCAGCTAGTGCAGCAGGTGATCCAACAGTGGCCTCGGGTTTTCGTTCGCCGTGTTGCAGCTGCAGTCCAAATGACGCCAACGTCCACGTATCGTCTCATGCGCCAGAGTTTACACCTCTATCCATGCAAAATTCAAACGCGGCAACCCCTCAGCGCCGCTAGCATTGCTGCACGAGAGACATTCGCTAATGATATAGTGCACAGGACTGATGACGGTGATATGCATGTGAGCAGCATTTGGTTTACTGACGAAGCTTATTTTTACCTGGACGGCTTCGTCAATAAACAGAACTGGCACAAATGGGGAACCGAAAAGCCCCATGTTGCCGTCCCATCGTCCCTGCATCCTCAAAAAGTACTGGTCTGGGCCGCCAAAGAAATCATTGGCCCATTTTTCAGATCCAAACCGATTACTGCATCACGCTATCTGGACATTCTTCGTGAATTTGTGGCAGTACAAACTGCATTAGACGACACTGCGAACACCTCGTGGTTTATGCAAGATGGTGCCCGGCCACATCGCACGGCCGACGTCTTTAATTTCCTGAATGAATATTTAGATGATCGTGTGATTGCTTTGGGCTATCCGAAACATACAAGAGGCGGAGTGGATTGGCCTCCCTATTCGCCAGACATGAACCCCTGTGACTTCTTTCTGTGGAGACACTTGAAAGACCAGGTGTACCGCCAGAATCCAGAAACAATTGAACAGCTGAAGCAGTACATCTCATCTGCATGTGAAGCCATTCCGCCAGACACGTTGTCAAAGGTTTCGGGTAATTTCATTCAGAAACTACGCCATATTATTGCTACGCATGGTGGATATGTGGAAAATATCATACTACAGTTTTTCCCAGACCGCAGCGCCATCTGTTGTTGACAATTGTAACTACTGTAATTTCGAAAGTTTGTCTGCCTGAAAATGTACTGTT